>NC_057812.1:328480154-328738622 GCF_018294505.1 Triticum aestivum
TGCACACTTGGTAATTTTTCTATGGACCCTTTTGGGAACAGTGGATAATATGTATATTTCTAAACGTAATTTTGAATTTAAGCCTAAATGGTATTATGACTTTTCTTTGTAGTTTCAGAATTTCAATACAAGAGATTACTTGGACCTTCGAGAACATATGATGATTCTTGTAGTTGGAGGAGAAACAAGACAGATCTCTTAATGTTTAGAATTTTTATATTTTTCAGTTTTTATATTTTCTAAGAAAGTGATGTACTCCTAATTGATGATACTTGCATTGTAATGTAACAGATTGTTCCATCGAATCAGTATATCACTTTCATTTCTACTCTTTTGAATTTTAGTAAAGTTCTAGCTTGTACTGCCATTTGAACTACCTATTGTTATAAATGATTATATATGGAAGTTACTCTATTTTTCAAGCACCAGTGCAAAGAACAAAAATGTTATATATGATTACATATACCCACAAAAAATGATTATATATGGAGGTTATTCTATTTTGCAAGCACCAACGCATAGAAGTGTTTCATGAATCTGTTGTTGACTTGCAACACATTATTTCCCAGATTACCAACAGATCTATATACGTTGTTGTAGACCCTTGCAACGCCACCAATGGCAACGCATATGAATCTGTTGGTGTAGACCTTAGCAATGCTTATATGGACAAACGCCAACATATCTATGCGTTGCTGAAGGGGGGTTCTTGTTGTAGTGATAGTGCCCTTTCAGCTGATGTCACATCCCTAGCTTTACCTTGGCCTTGGACTATCTTGGTTGTTGCATCATGTTTAAATTCAAAGGAAAATTGAATTGAGGGAATTCCCAAAGCCTCAGAAATCTTTTAAAAAAATGAGCAAGTTAAAAATTTCTTCAAATGAGCCCAAGGAAACGTTCACTTTAATCCCTGAAAATATTGGCAAGAGGTAAAAATCCAAACCAATATTTTAGGGCATTAAGGGTAGTTAAATTGGGCATTTTGAATGAAACCATAATGTATTTGAATTGGCTTTATTTCTGTTATAAAAGAAATACATTTCCAATAATTTTGGAAATTATTGTGGGGCTCTAGAGTAATATCTCTAGTCCATACAATAATTTACAGAAGCAACAAAAATGGTTTAGTTTTAAAACTAAATCAAAACAGAAAAACAAAAATAGAAAACAAAAATAGAAAGAAGTACAAAGGATAGAAACTTACCTGGCGCGCTTGCCTGGCCCGTCTCTGTAGCTAGCCCAGGCCGAAGCAGCGTCTTAACCTCTACCAGTAGGCAGAGGCGTGTCGCCCGCGCACGCACCGGACGCCACCTCCTGCTTCCTCCCCCTGGTCCTTCTCGCGACGCCAGGAGACGTCCCCGACCTCCCCTGCCTCTCCCCTCGTTGTCTAGCCCTCTCCCTCTCCTCTGGATCTTGCTTTCTCGTAGCCATGAGCAACCCCGAGAATCGCCGTAGCTCGCCGACATGCACCACCGTGGCCACCGGGCACCCCTCGCCCCTCTGACATGCCCATGAGCTCCGCCACCGTCGTCTACGCCTCCTCGACGACTCACGCGACATCGGACGCCCCGACGCATCGTCCCCGACTTCTTCTTCAACCTCGGGATGCCGAGATCGCCACCGCCGTGCCGTCTGCTCCGAGCCTTCCCCGAGCCCACATCGACGCCTCTACAACCACCGTGAGCTCACGCACCGGAACCCCCTCTCCCCGAGCTCGATTACGCCCTGTAGTCATCGCCCCTTGATGGCCGAATCGCGCCGCCGCCTGGCTTCATCGCCGACGTGGCCGGGTGACCATTTGGTCACGGGCGTGCATCTGTTGTGCTCGCCGCGACTCGTAGAGCATCGCTAGCGTCTTGCCTCGCTCTTTCGCACACCGCAGCCACGTCCCCGCACACACCCGAGCTCCGGCCGCCGCGGCCAAGCTCGTTGCTGTCAACTCCGACGACCCCAGCACTTGTCGCTGCCGCCACCCGATGCGCCTCCTCGTGGTGTATCCGTAGGGCCTAGCCGCGCCTACTACCGTGGCCAGAAACGGCCGGCCGGCGAGCACCGCCGTGCTGTGCTTAGCCCCGGTGTTTAGCTGCCGATGTGGGCATCATTAGTGGCTAATAACCCACCAATTATCCACTCTAGTGACACTGACAGCTGGGCCCCACGCCAAATTAACTCTGGGCTTATTTTCTATTTAGATTAATTTATAACCCAGCAGGACCCAGGCGTCAGCGTTGACTAAGCTGACGTGTTCGTTGACCAGGCCCACCTGTCTATGATTCTGGGCAGCATTGGGTCACTGACCAGTGGGCGCCACAGGTCAGGTTTGACCTGGGCCGCTCCGTTGACCGCTGATGTCAGCATGATGTCATGCTGATGCAGTAAATCATCTACTGGTTTTTGTTTAATTCTAAATAACCAGAAAATCTAGAAAATGTTTTGAACTTCAGAAAATCATAGAAAATAAACCATAACTCCAAATGAAATAAATTATATATGAAAAATTATCAGAAAAATATGAAGAATCTGTTTATGGAAGTTTCATGCATGTTTGGGCAAGTTAACCTCACTATTTTGGATGAAACATGATTAGGGAAAATTTCATCATAGGTTTGGAGTTGGAATTTGATATAGTTTTGAATTCCACTTCAATTAAAATGACTTTCTGTTGCATTAGCCCAAATCACAACATATTGCCATGTCATGATCATGCATCATATTGTTGCATTGCATTGATTGTATTCTTCCTTGTTTGCCGGTAATTGCCCCCTCTCAGTAGACGTTGTTTCCGACGACGTGATCGATGACACCGATGAAGAGCTATACTATCTTCAAAAGTGCCAGGCAAGCAAAACCCCCTTGTTCATTCCGATACAATCCCACTCTCTCGCTCCTGCTCTCTTTTACTGCATTAGGACAACAATGATTCAACTGTTACATGCTGCGGTAGTTGAACCCCTTTCCTCTGCATGACCTGTCATTGCCACAGTAAATAGATGAAATCCACTAGCATGAGTAGGATTTGTCTGAGCCCTGATGTGCCTACTCATTCATGCTTGTTTTTCAAGCCTGCTATTGCTTAGAGTTGTGTCAGGTCTGATTCATCGAGGGTGAATTGGAAAGTTGTGAACATGTCCTACTGTTGAGAGCTAAGTGTGTGAACACGATTTGGTAAAGGTAGCGGTGAGAGGCCATGTAGGAGTACATGGTGGGTTGTCTCATTGCAGCCGTCCTCAGGAACTGAGTTCTGTGTTTGTGATCCATGAATAGTTACTACCACACATTGGGTTTCGGTAACTCGACCCCTCTCGACTTATTAATCAACTCGATCTATGTCCAGGAGTTGCAACTAGTTTCTGGTGTTTGTAGGTAGTGTTAGTAGTCTACCAAGTGGCACCCGGTACAGGTGGGCTTGGGACAGACTAGGCACAGTGGCACGGTGTACCAAGTGGCACCTGGATGGTGGGCTTGGGAACCCTGCACACATCGTTTGGGGCCGTGAGCGACACCCCGGCCGGATCTGCTTGCGGATGGAACTCGAATAGGCGATAAACCTGGACGAGATACTTGTGTGGTTAGTCAGGTCGTGGCCGACACCCTCGCCCGGCTTCCGCTTGAAGGTTGCCGAGGTACATGACGTGTACAGGGTGATAAGTGGCGAGAGCGTGTGTGAAGAAGTACACCCCTGCAGGGTTATCATTATCTATTCGAATAGTCGGATTCCTCGGATATGGAAACTTGGACCCCTTGCATAGTTCATAGACAAGTGAAAGTGGATACTCTAAAATGTGCAAGATAAGCATGAGTGCTATGGATGGCGGTCTCGTAGGGAGACGAGAGCGGATCCATAGTGGTGTATTGATATGGTGAATATGTGGACTCGTGTGCGCCACCTCAAAAGAGTTACTTGCAGTCGTAGTTCAGGATAGCCACCGAGTCAAAGCTGGCTTGCTGCAGTTAAACTCCACCACCCTTTTCTTGATACTGATGCATACGTAGCTAGTTCTGATGTAAGTCTTGTTGGGTACATTTGTACTCACGTTTGCTTAACTTATGTTTTTGCAGAGAGACTTCAGTCTCGCTAGTAGTTCCACATGGACTTCGACGTTTAGCTTGTTACCTTAGCTACGATCTTGTACCCTTGGGAGGGTCTTGTAGATAGTTAGGCTTCTGAGCCTTCTTCATTTATAGCTGTATGTACTCAGACAAGTTAAGCTTCCGCATGTGCTTGTTGCTTGTATGCTCTGTATGTTGGGTCATGAGACCCGTGTTTGTAATACTTGGCTCCTCGGAGCCTAATGAATAAATATTCTGAGTCGTAGAGTCTTGTTGTGATGCCATGTTGTATTGCACATATTGAGCATATTATGTGTATGATTGAAATGCTTGGTGTGTGTGGGATCCGACAACCTAGTTGCTTATCCTTGGTAGCCTCTCTTATGGGGAAATGTAGTCTTGTGCTTCCATGAGCCATAGTAGTTCGCTACAGCCCGGTTCACCGGAGTCCTACTAGCCCAACACTACTGCTCCGGAACACTTGACTGTCCGGCATGTGATTCACTTCGATCCTGTGTCTGTCCCTTCAGGGAAATGTCACGCGGTGACATCCAGACTCCTGCCTAGCCTACTACAGCCTGGTTCACCAGAGTCCTGTTAGCCCAGTGCTACAGCCCGGATTCGCATGCTGCTGACCGACATGCTCGATGTTGATTCATGTATGCCTGTCCCCGTAAGTTAGTGCCACTTTGGGTTCACGACTAGTCATGTCGGCCCGGGTTCTCTGTCATATGGATGCTTGCAACACGATCATATATGTGAGCCGAAAGGTGAAAACGGTCCCGGGCCATGGTAAGGCGACACCCGTGGGAATACCGTGCGTGAGGCCACAAAGTGATATGAGGTGTTACGGCTAGATCGATGTGACTTGGAATCGGGGTCTTGACAGCTTTGGTATCAGAGCGTAACTGCCTGTAGGATTACCAAGCCAAGATGGTCGAAGTCGTGTCTAGAAATGCTTTAGTTATATAAGGGACTTGATTGTGGATGGGGACGTAAGGCTCTTTTTACTCCTTATCCTCATGAACTTCTGATATGAGTCATCTTATCTTTCCTACGGGGTTAAGAACTAGGCTTATCTTCTATCTCTTAGGATGACATGTTACTAAACCGTAGTTGCCTAGGATTGTTGAGTTCAATCCTCAGTTCAGTTCCTACTACTTCGATATGTTCATAGCTGGCCTCAGAACCTTGATATTGTGATGTTGAGAGGTTATGCCACCATCTTTGAAGGATGTCTCAAATCATTTTGAGCAATTACATCTGTTATATGTCCGAGTCATCCCAGGTTTGTAAACAATCTGATGCATTTGCAAATCCCTTTCTCCTGTGTTTGATGTCTTTTTGGGCCAGTCTAACCACACTATCCGATGCGTTGAGGTAATTTATTGCCTCGACATATATGTTGGAGTTATTATTATGACCCTAGGTGTCTTAGAAGATTACCTAGTAATCTAGCCATGTTTTGTATTCCCGGTGTGATGATTCTGGCCATTGTTCTTAAAAGCATCCCGTGATGCCATTTAGTAGTAGGCCTTCTATTTCTGGGTTCTGGAGCCCAAGATTCACTCGATTTACCTCGTGTTGATAGTGTTGCTCATACCTTTAGGATATTAGTAACCTTTGCGATAGTTCTTGAGGTCCGTGGTATATCATTCTTCCTAATACCATGAACCATCCTTGGCGGAAGTTCGTTGAACCAAAAGATCACAATAAGAGTGCTCTTGACGAGTTCTCCATTCAAATTGTGAATCTACCAGTCCTTCTTCTTCTGCGTGGGTTATCCAGAAGAAACATGCTGAACCTGGTTCGACATACTAATCTATGCATCCACAACTCAGAAAGTTATATGTTCCTTGAGTTGACCTTCCTCAGCTGTATTCTGACCCTAGTCTATCAATTGACAGTCAGGAAAAGTTCTGCATTCGTGTTCATCGATGCCTATTATTCTTGTGGTCCACCAAGCCATTTTGTTCCGGAATGACTAGGGGAAACAAACTCCAGTACCTCGACAACTTCTAGGATTGGGTCAAAGCAGTTGTACTCCTCAGGTCAAAATGCCAATCCTGCTTTTGATTCTATTCTAACCTGAAGTATTGCCCTCTTGATGTCAGGAATATCATGAGAATTGCACCATCTGTTATAAATTCTTGTTGCAGTGATACTTCTTGCCATCTTTGTTCATTCCTCGGTTCCCATGTTATTGTAACCGGAATGCCGACAAGTGAATCGTGATGTGTGAAATCAATACTCCGAGCAACTCGTTGCTTGGTAGTAAATGGACAATATTCTCATTCTTTGCGTGTTGGTTATTGAACTACCATTCTAAGATGGATCTTGCTACCTAGTCCATATTTCCTGGTGCACTCTTCGATCAATGAGTTAGGATTGTGTCAATCCCTCGCTCCCTCGATCATATCGTCTTGCCCTGAAAAGCAGGATTGATCTTGGGCTTAGTAACATATCGATGGTTCATGATTTTCCGAATATCTTCTCGGAAGTGTTACCAGGTTGTCACCTGACCGCTTTGTTGAGTTCGTGATCAAGTTGGTTTCTTGTAAATCACTCCTTCTCCAAGAATCTGTGTTGGATACCCCTGAGCTAGTTGGTTAAGCTAAACAACAACTTGGAGAGTTGGAAGATAAAAGCTTACCAAATTTAGTTCATCTCAAAGGGATATCTTTCTGTTGTGTGTTAGTTGAAGAAAGATGATATCTTCATCGATTGGTCCTTCTGATCAGTTGTTGGATCTATTGTCTTGACAAAACTTTGATTTGAGCATGGGCTATCCTCGAATCAAATCAGAATCAACGATGTTCGTAATGTTGTCTTACTCGTGGTTTTTCCTCGGGCATACAACATTACATCCTTTGGTCTGACCAATGCTATCACCTTGTTCACATAGTCATGGAATTCCATCTTCATGGGAACCTGGATGAATTGTTGTTGAGCCCATCGACAACATCCTTATCTTTTCCATGATTCATGTCGAACATCTAAGTAGTGTTGGAAACTTTATAAGCATTGCCCTCATGTCCCGCTCATGAAGCATATGTTCGGATTAAAGAAGTGACTTCCCCGAATACATGTGCATTTGATGCAAGTTGCCACCATGAATTCGAGAAAGTCAATGTTGCTTCCTCTGGAACTATCCCAAGTCAGTCATACATGTGCGAGGTATGCTATGGTTCGACAGGCTCGCTACCTCCATTCCATGTGCATCTCCTAGTACACCAAGCCACTGACTGGTTTGTTCAAGGAGAAAGAGTTCCTTCATAAGAGCTAATCCGGACTTAAGAAAGGACTTCGGTATCCTCATTGATGGTTCCCACCTAAACTCGGTAGTCTTTCATTGTAAGACTACTATGTGGTCATGCTTGTCTGGGACATCGTGTTCACATGTATGTAGCATAACCAGCTCGTGTTTTGGAGGTTGCTATCGTAGTTCATCTCCTGAGAATCTCGCAGCGTCATCTCGTCGATTTGTGTTGCTACCTTTCCTTTTCTAGACACAATGTCTGAAATATTCCGTTACCAACCATATCTGAATCTCCGGCAGATATGATGGTTGGATCATTCCTAGCATTTGCATTTTGTTCCCAGCTTGCATCGCCGTTGTACCAATTTCCCATGGGCTGCCCTTCTTCGCAGTTGCTTCCAGGATCATCTCCAAAAGTGGTCCTACCATGGGTCCCATCCATTTCCGATGATAAGCAAAAATCATCCATTGCGTTGTCTTCAACAAGGTAGTCCACATCATCCATTCTAGTCGATATATGCCATTCTTTCTAACCTCCTTGAATGATCATTTGTGATTGCCTTAGGCTGGCATAAAGAGTTTCAATGATCATTATATCAAAAGTAATTCTTTTTGCCACTTAAGGGAATAGCTCTACGAGTCACCTTTCCCTAAGGTGTCCCGTTATGGAATCATGGCAATTACCTCCTCGCTACTTTGAAACCATGCACCATCCTACTCCAGCGTGGAATTGTTTCCTACCAATTTGAACCTTTGTCATCTATTACCTCCCATCTCTCTCGATGTGTGTTTTGTGTCTCATCCCAAGAGATGTTTCAACGTCTCACTCCATGAGTTGATCTTGAGTTGCTCGATCTTCGAGAAGATCGTTTGCTGTAGAATCTCTTTTTGGTCGTCATCGAGTTGAATGAAGATTTCGAAAGCAAAGACGTCAAGATCAATATGATGCAATGAATCAACATATTCGAGAAGAACAATTGGATCGAGAAGATGGTGTTAGCCTTGTGTCCCCCCCCCTTGTCTCCTTACCTCACGTCTTGAATCTCGGGACGAGATTCTTGTTTAGTGGGGGCAAGTTGTCACATCCCTACCTTTACCTTGGCCTTGGACTATCTTGGTTGTTGCATCATGTTTAAATTCAAAGGAAAATTGAATTGAGGGAATTCCCAAAGCCTCAGAAATCTTTTAAAGAGCAAGTTAAAAATTTCTTCAAATGAGACCAAGGAAATGTTCACTTTAATCCCTAAAAATATTGGCAAGAGGTAAAAATCCAAACCAATATTTTAGGGCATTAAGGGTAGTTAAATTGGGCATGTTGAATTAAACCATAATGTATTTGAATTGGCCTTATTTTTGTTATAAAAGAAATACATGTCCAATAATTTTGGAAATTATTGTGGGGCTCTAGAGTAATATCTCTAGTACATACAATAATTTACAGAGGCAACAAAATGGTTTAGTTTTAAAACTAAATAAAACAGAAAAACAAAAATATAAAACAAAAACAGAAAGAAGTAGAAAGGATAGAAACTTACGTGGCGCGCTTACCTGGCCCGTCTCTGTAGCTGGCCCAGCCCACCAGGCCGAAGCGGCATCTTCAACCTCTGCCAGTAGGCAGAGGCATGTTGCCCATGCACGCACCGGACGCCACCTCCTGCCTCCTCCCCTCCGGTCCTTCTCGCGACGCCTGGAGACGTCCCCGACCTCCCCTGCCTCTCCCCTCGCTGTCTAGCCCTCTCCCTCTCCTCTAGATCTCGCTTTCTCGTAGCCCCGAGCAACCCCGAGAATCACCGCAGCTCGCCGACGTGCACCACCGTGGCCACCGGCCACCCCTCGCCCCTCTGACGTGCCCATGAGCTCCACCCCGACGCATCGTCTCTGACTTCTTCTTCAACCTTAGGATGCCGAGATCGCCACCGCCGTGCCGTCTGCTCCGAGCCTTCCCCGAGCCCACATCGACACCTCTGCAACCACCGTGAGCTCCCGCACCGGAACCCCCTCTCCCCGAGCTCGATTACGCCCTGTAGTCGTTGCCCCCTTGACGGCCGATTGCGCCGCTGCCTGGCTTCATCGCGGACGTGGCCGACTGACCATTTGGTCACGGGCGTGCATCCGTTGTGCTCGCCGCGACTCGTAGAGCATCGCTAGCGTCTTGCCCCGCTCTTTCGCACACCGTAGCCGCGTCCCCGCACACACCCGAGCTCCGGCCGCCGCAGCCAAGCTCGTTGCCGTCAACTCCGACGACCCCAGCACTTGCTGCTGCCACCACCTGATGCGCCTCCTCGCGGTGCATCCGTAGGGTCTAGCCGCGCCTGCTACCGTGGCCGGAAATAGCCGACCGGCGAGCGCCGTTGTGCTGTGCTTAGCGCCGGTGTTTAGCCGCCGACGTGGGCATCATTAGTGGCTAATGACCCACCAATTATCCACTCCAGTGACACCGACAGCTGGGCCCCACACCAAATTAACTCTGGGCTTATTTTCTATTTAGATTAATTTATAACCCAGCAGGACCCAGGCGTCAGCGTTGACTAAGATGACGTGTTCGTTGACCAGTCCCACCTATCTGTGACTCTAGGCAGCACTGGGTCACTGACCAGTGGGCCCACAGGTCAGGTTTGACCTGGGCTGCTCCGTTGACCGCTGACGTCAGCGTGATGTCATGCTGACGCAGTAAATCATTTACTGTTTTTTGTTTAATTCTAAATAACCAGAAAATCCAGAAAATGTTTTGAACTTCAAAAAATCATAGAAAATAAACTGTAACTCCAAATGAAATAAATTATATATGAAAAATTATCAGAAAAATATGAAGAATCTGTTTGCGGCATTTTCATGCATGTTTGAGCAAGTTAAGCTCACTGTTTAGGATGAAACATGATTAGGGCAAATTTCATAATAGGTTTGGAGTTGGAATTTGATATAGTTTTGAATTCCACTTCAATTAAAATGACTTTCTGTTGCATTAGCCCAAATCACAACATATTGCCATGTCATGATCATGCATCATATTGTTGCATTGCATTGATTGTATTCTTCCTTGTTTGCCGGTAATTGCCCCCTCTTAGTAGACGTTGTTTCCGACAACGTGATTGATGACACCGATGAAGAGCTATACTATCTTCAGAAGTGCTCGGCAAGGAAAACCCCCTTGTTCATTCCGATACAATCCCACTCTCTCGCTCCTGCTCTCTTTTACTACATTAGGACAACAACGATTCAACTGTTACATGCTGCGGTAGTTGAACCCCTTTCCTCTACATGACCTGTCATTGCCACAGTAAATAGATGAAACCCACCAGCATGAGTAAGATTTGTTTGAGCCCTAATGTGTCTACTCGTTCATGCTTGTTTGTCATGCCTGCTATTGCTTAGAGTTGTGTCAGGTCTGATTCATCGGGGGTGAATTGGAAAGTTGTGAACATGTCCTACTGTTGAGAGCTAAGTGTGTGAACACGATTTGGTAAAGGTAGCGGAGAGAGGCCATGTAGGATTACATGGTGGGTTGTCTCATTGCAGCCGTCCTCAGGAACTGAGTTCTGTGTTTGTGATCCATGAATAGTTACTACCATACATTGGGTTCCGGTAACTCGACCCATCTCGACTTATTAATCAACTCGATCTTTGTCCAGGAGTTGCCACTAGTTTCTGGTGTTTGTAGGTAGTGTTAGTAGTCTACCAAGTGGCACCCGGTACAGGTGGGCTTGGGACAGACTAGGCACAATGGCACGGTGTACCAAGTGGCACCCGGATGGTGGCTTGGGAACCCTTCACACATCGTTTGGGGCCGTGAGCGACACCCCGGCCGGATCTCCTTGCGGATGGAACCCGAATAGGAGATAAACCTGGACGAGAGACTTGTGTGGTTAGTCAGGTCGTGGCCGACACCCTCGCCCGGCTTTCGCTTGAAGGTTGCTGAGGTACATGGCGTGTACATGGAGATAAGTGGCGAGAGCACGTGTGAAGAAGTGCACCCCTGCAGGGTTATCATTATCTATTCGAATAGCCGGATTCCTCGGATATGGAAACTTGGACCCCTTGCATAGTTCATAGACAAGTGAAAGTGGATACTCTAAAATGCACAAGATAAGCGTGAGTGCTATGGATGGCGGTCTCGTAGGGAGACGGGAGCGGATCCATAGTGGTGTATTGATATGGTGAATATGTGGACTAGTGTGTGCCACCTCAAAAGAGTTACTTGCAGTCGTAGTTCAGGATAGCCACCGAGTAAAAGCTGGCTTGCTGCGGTTAAACTCCACCAACCTTTTCTTGATACTAATGCATACGTAGCTAGTTCTGATGTAAGTCTTGCTGGGTACATTTGTACTCATGTTTGCTTAATTTATGTTTTTGCAGAGAGACTTCAGTCTCGCTAGTAGTTCTATGTGGACTTCTTTGTTTAGCTTGTTACCTCAGCTATGATCTTGTACCCTTGGGAGGGTCTTGTAGATAGTCAGGCTTCTGAGCCTTCTTCATTTATAGATGGCTCTACTCAGACAAGTTAAGCTTCCGCATGTGCTTGTTGCTTATAAGCTCTGTATGTTGGGTAATGAGACCCGTGTTTGTAATACTTGGCTCCTCGGAGCCTAATGAATAAATATTCTGAGTCATAGAGTCTTGTTGTGATGCCATGTTGTATTGCACATATTGAGCATATTGTGTGTATGATTGAAATGCTTGGTATGTGTGGGATCCAACAACCTAGTTGCTTATCCTTGGTAGCCTTTCTTATGGGGAAATGTAGTCTTGTGCTTCCATGAGCCATAGTAGTCCGCTACAGCCCGGTTCACCGGAGTCCTGGTAGCCCAGCACTATTGCTCCGGATCACTTGACTGGACGGCATGTGATTCACTTCGATCCTGTGTCTGTCCCTTCGGGGAAATGTCACGCGGTGACATCCAGAGTCCTGCCTACCCTGCTACAGCCGGGTTCACTGGAGTCCTGTTAGCCCAGTGCTACAGCCTGGATTCGCACGCTGCTGACTGACATGCTTGATGTTGATTCATGTATGCCTGTCCCAGTAAGTTAGTGCCACTTTGGGTTCACGACTAGTCATGTCGGCCCGGGTTCTCTGTCATATGGATGCTAGCGACACTATCATATACGTGAGCCGAAAGGCGCAAACAGTCCCGGGCCATGGTAAGGCGACACCCATGGGAATACCGTGCGTGAGGCCGCAAAGTGATATGAGATGTTACCGGCTGGATCGAAGTGACTTGGAATCGGGGTCCTGACAGCTGACACTTGTTGCAAGTAACCTCTGAGAGCGGACGGTGATAAGGAGCACTTGACCTTGGAGCATGAGACTGCGCTTTACTCTGATAGCCTGGGTTGGGTGGGTGGGAAGATCCATTGCCATTGAGGGAGTCCTGGATTAGGGGGTGTCCAGGTAGCCGGACTATACCTTCAGCCGGACTCCAGGACTATGAAGATACAAGATTGAAGACTTCGTCTCGTGCCCGGATGGGACTTTCCTTGGCGTGGAAGGCAAGCTTGGCGATGCGGATATTTAGATCTCCTACTATTGTAACCGACTTTGTGTAACCCTAACCCTCTCCGGTGTCTATATAAACCGGAGGGTTTTAGAACGTAGGACAACTTCATCATACAACAATCATACCATAGGCTAGCTTCTAGGGTTTAGCCTCCTTGATCTCGTGGTAGATCTACTCTTGTACTACCCATATCATCAATATTAATCAAGCAGGACGTAGGGTTTTACCTCCATCAAGAGGGCCCGAACCTGGGTAAAACATCGTGTTCCTTGCCTCCTATTACCATCCGGCCTAGACGCACAGTTCGGGACCCCCTACCCGAGATCCGCCGGTTTTGACACCGACATTGGTGCTTTCATTGAGAGTTCCTCTGTGCCGTCGCAATCAGGAAGGATGCCTCTTCCCGTCTTTAAAGACGGCGCCGTTACTAAGGGAGCCTTGGCTGTCGGCCAAACTCTCCGGCTAGGCGGTTTTCTCATGACCGCCTGTTCGGCCGTTGCGCCGACGGTGACCTCTCGGGTCATCAAAAGCAATCTTCACGTCAGCTCGGAACTCGTCGAGCAGTTAGATCCAATGGAGCTCTCTTCCGTAAACGAGCTCTTGGATCGCATCGCCGCCTTGGGGGTCACTACGGATTATGACCAGATTGGGCTTAAACCCGATCTAAGAGAAATTAATTCTCCCCAAGTCACCCATCACGTTGCCGTGGTAGAGGCACAGTGCGGCGACTCTTCATCTATCTTAAGGACTAGCTACGTCCGGATTCCCGATCCCTCCAAGCCGGATACCCGCGGAGGGGAGGATGTAACTCAAGACCTGAACTTAGAATCAGGCAACGGGCTAGATTCACTGGACAACATCCAAGAATCCAAACTTCAGAGTTCGGAAACTCCTTGGCCTCTGAGTCTTAGATTGGGTGAAGTTCCGGACTTAATTCCACCCACCCACCCGAACATAAGCGATCTATCCCAAATCAGGCAAAAGCCCGAAGAAACAGTACATCATTACTGGGCAAGGTTCCTCCTGGTTATGAACAGGATAAAGGACTGCCGCGAGGAAGACGCAATCTCAATCTTCTGCAATAATTGCACGGACAAGGGAATCCTCAACGCCACAGGTCGTCGTGATCTTACACGCTTCGCTGACTTGGCGTCCATAGTACAAAAGTACTGTGCGATGGAAAGCGCCCGGAAAACCGAAACTAAATTTTGGGACAATCCGGCCCTGAATAGAAACCTCGTCCGAAATAAAAGGGTGCATCATCATCAGACACCCGGGTTAAAAACCAAAAAACCAAAACCCTCTACAGGGCATGGAACCGTACTGGAGGGATGGCTTAATGGACCCTGTAAAATTCATAGTACAGAGGACGCCACACCAACTCATAGCCTTAGAGCATGTTGGATACTCCGGCAGGTGGCCAAAAGGGGCGAAGATCTCCTAATTCCGGAGGCCGCAGAAAGCCACCTCAGGGACTCCAGTACAGTCTTAACAGTCTTCGAGACTTTCGCATCAAATAATATGCGAAAAAGAACACTCCGCAGCCTCGCCGAAGTCTATCAAGTAGCAACAATAAACCCATGGAGTGACACGGCTATTACTTTTAATGCCAGTGATGAACCTAAATTCCGAACAGCTCGAGCACCAGCCGCATTGGTACTCAGTCCTATAGTGGACGGCTTTCGCCTCACCAAGGTACTCATGGACGGAGGCAGCGGATTGAACCTCATTTATGAGGAAACCCTTCAAAAAATGGAAATAGACTGGAACCGCATTGAGCGAAGCAGCACAACCTTTAGAGGAATAATCCCCAGTCGGGAAGCGCGCTGTGCAGGAAAAATCACACTAGATGTGGTGTTCGGCACGCCGGATAATTATAGGTCCGAAGAGGTCACATTCCAAGTGGCCCCGTTCAGTAGCGGATACCACGCTCTGCTGGGGCGGGAAGCGTTTACAATCTTCCAAGCAATACCCCATTACGGGTACATGAAGCTCAAGATTCCCGGGCCGAACGGAATCATCACTCTCGCTAGTGATCCAGACATAGCACTCCGCGCCGAAAACAAGACAGCCGCATTGGCCCTTGAGGCACTGTCCGAAGCCCTAGCGGCTGAGGAACTGACTACGCCGCGCTCCACGGTAAACAGGGACGATGTGATACTCGACAAAAGATCCAAGTTCACCTCTTTTAAATCAGCGGATGAAATAGTCAAATTCCAGGTCCGTCCAACGGACCCCAATAAAACAGTTTCCATCGGGGCACGATTAAAACCCGATGTAGATGCGGCACTGCGAGAATTCCTACGGGAGAACTGGGACATTTTTGCTTGGCACCCTTCAGACATGGCAGGAATCCCACGCAGGCTGGCCGAACACAGCTTAAATATCCTAAAAGGATTCAAACCTGTCAAACAAGCCCTTCGGCGTTTCTCTGAGCCCAAGAGACAGGCAATGGGAGAGGAGCTAGCCAAACTATTGGAGGCCGGATTCATCAGAGATATAAAACATCCGGACTGGCTAGCAAACTTAGTGATGGTACCAAAGAAGGACAAATCCTGGCGCCTATGCGTTGACTTCAAAGACCTTAACAAGGCTTGCCCAAAGGATCCCTTCCCCCTCCCCCGCATCGATCAAATTATCGACGCCACTGCAGGACACGATTCGTTGTGCTTCCTCGACGCATACTCCGGTTACCATCAAATCAAGATGGCCGAGTCAGACCAAGCCGCAACAGCATTCATCACCCCATACGGCCCATTCTGCTTCAACACAATGCCTTTCGGGCTCAAAAACGCCGGCGCAACATATCAGCGCATGATTCAGACATGTCTGGCAAACCAGATCGGCAAAACAGTAGAGGCATACGTGGATGATGTGGTCGTAAAAACAAGACATGTCGAATCTCTAGTAGATGACTTGAGGCTTACATTTGACAACCTCCGAGCATATGACATCAAGCTAAATCCGGAAAAATGCGTTTTCGGCGTTCCAGCCGGAAAGCTCTTGGGCTTCATTGTATCCGGTAGAGGAATCGAAGCAAATCCAGCCAAGATCCGAGCTTTGTCACAATTGGATATCCCAAAGGACCTCAAACAAATACAAAAATTAACCGGATGCGTGGCGGCTCTAAGCCGCTTTATCTCCCGGTTGGGAGAAAAGGCGCTACCCCTCTATCGCCTCCTTCGGCGCACCGAACACTTCGAGTGGACGGATGCCGCCACGGCCGGACTCGAGGAAATAAAAGCCATATTGGCAACAAACCCCGTCCTGGCCGCGCCAAACATCGGCGAACCAATGCTATTGTACATTGCAGCAACCCATCAAGTTGTCAGCGCAGTACTCGTCGTCGAACGGGAAACGGACGGACACAAATTCCCCCTTCAAAAGCCGGTTTACTATGTGTCCACTGTCCTCACCCCATGCAAATCACGGTACCCACATTATCAAAAGATTGCATATGCGGTATTCATGGCATCCCGGAAGCTACGACACTACTTTCAAGAGTGTTCAATCATAGTAGCATCATAAGTACCACTCAACGATATTATAAACAACCGTGACGCAACGGGCCGGATTGCAAAATGGGCCATCGAGCTCCTCCCGTTCGACATAACTTATAGGCCACGGCGAGCTATCAAGTCGCAAGTTTTGGCCGACTTCGTCGCAGAATGGACGGAGGCCGAACTCCCTAAAGAGTACGGCACATATTCAAACTGGATCATGCACTTCGACGGTTCCAAAATGTTGGCCGGACTTGGGGCCGGCGTTGTTTCGACGTCCCCCACAGGAGACACAGTTCAATATGTACTCCAGATTATGTACACGGACTCCAACAATGCAGCCGAATATGAGGCCCTTTTACATGGTCTCCGGTTGGCAGTATCCATGGGCATTCAACGCCTAGAGGTGCGCGGGGATTCGAACCTCGCGATATCCCAAATAAATGGAGACTTCGATGCCAAGGATCCAAAAATGGTAGCTTACCGCAACGCCGTCCTCAAAATGTCAGCTCGGTTTGAGGGGCTCGAATTTCACCATATAGCGCGAGAAAACAATCAGGTGGCAGACGTCCTGGCACGCATCGGCGCAAAACGCGATGCGTTCCCCCCCAACGTCTTCCTGGAAAGGCTGTTCAAGCCATCCATAGTATGGGAAGGGGAACATGGCAATATTAGCCCGGACCCAACCGCACTGTCCGACGCCGAACAATCTGACATAATCGGAGGCTCTGCCAATGAAATCACAACCTCAGCCCACGTACTAATGGCCGTTATCGCCCCGTGGACAGAACCATTCCTAGCCTACCTTACTAGGCAGGAACTCCCAGAGGACTAAAACGAGGCACGCTGTATAGTGCGGCGATCTAAAGCCTATAAAGTCCATGGGGGAGAACTTTATAAGAAAAGCACTACCGGAGTCCTTCAAAGGTGCATCTCCGAAGAGGAAGGGCGGAACCTGCTGGCTGAAATTCATGCCGGACTCGGTGGCCATCACGCCGCAGCCCGGTCCCTTGTAAGCAAGGCTTTCCGTACAGGCTTTTATTGGCCGACGGCCCGGGCGGACGCTCAGGACTTGGTCCAACGATGCGCCGGTTGCCAGCTTTTTGCAAACCAAAGCCATATGCCACCCACCGCCCTCCAAACTATCCCCATCACTTGGCCTTTCGCGGTCTGGGGGCTTGACATGGTGGGACCCCTTAAAGGCGGAACCCACAAGAAAAAATACTTACTGGTCATGGTGGATAAGTTCACCAAATGGATAGAAGCCAAGCCTGTTAAGACGGCCGAATCCGGACCTGTGATAGACTTTATATCCGGGGTCGTACACCGTTATGGCGTCCCCCACAGCATCATCACCGATAACGGCACGAACTTTACGGCCGATGAGGTAAAACTCTGGTGCAAAAACATGGGCATCAAGCTCGATTATGCTTCCGTCTATCACCCACAAACTAACGGTCAGGTCGAACGTGCAAATGGTCTCATCATGAGCGGCATCAAACCCAGATTAGTGCGGTCCCTCAAGGAATCTAACACGCACTGGGTAGAGGAGCTCGACTCCGTACTCTGGGGGCTGCGGACCACGCCGAATCGCACCACCGGATACACACCATTTTTTATGGTGTACGGCGCAGAGGCAGTCTTGCCCTGCGACATAATTCATGACTCACCTCGAGTGCGCATGTACGAAGAAAGGGAAGCCGAGCTCGATCGGCAGGACAGTTTGGACGCCTTAGAGGAGGAGCGCGACGTGGCAAAAGCCCGTTCCGCATTCTATCAACAGCAGGCTCGAAGATATCAAAGCAGAGAAGTGCGGGCCAAAAACTACAACGTTGGCGAATTAGTTCTACGCCTGCCGGACAAGAAAAAGGACAAGCTGAAGCCCAAGTGGGAAGGTCCCTTCATAATCGACCAAGTCCTGACTGGTGGAGCATACCGCCTGCGAGATGCGTCGGATAACCGACTCGAGCCGAACCCATGGAACGCAGCCCGTCTCCGAAGATTCTATGCCTAGCGCCGGACTCTGTGTTTGTCTCCTTCCTCTGTCCATTTTTTACATTTTCTGTCTTACATTTCTCTCCTTCCCCCCTTTTCTTTTATAGCCCTTAAAGGCTCCTCAAGTGACGTGCTACTCGCGCTCATTAAACCTGGGGGCTTCTTTAACAGAAGCTTATTTATACGGGCTTCATGCCCACCACATGTGTCAAACTTCCGCATGTACCTTTTCTTCACCATTATATGCATCGATATGACTTAAGTTTTGGCCAAGCTGGGTTGCCTGGCTCCTGTGCTTACCCCTACGTTCCCGATTGTTCGGCTAGGTGGTAAAGGGAGCACCTCTGCGATTGTTACTGCCGGATCAGCCGGATGTGTACCTCAGACTGGGTGAAGCCGAAAGCTAGCGTTCTTAAGGGAATATTCGGTCGGTGAACTAAAAGATGACCTTTTTTACTTATTTATATATATGCCCCCAGATGATTTTCCTGCGTTTGCAGTCCGGACATGCACTTTAGGGCATGCCTCCCAGAGAAAGGAACCCCTAACGGAACTATTCTCTCTGGAAGATGTTTCTTACTAACCATGTAATATAACATAACTAGTTGGGCACTTGTCTGATAAAGCACTAATGACCCCTACGCCTGGTCTCCATGCATACCCCGGTTCTTACATAACCGGTAGGGTATTCGGACACACTCCGGACCGTCAGGTCCTGAGGTTGAAGCGAAAAGGTCGGCAACGACAAACGATCTACAATCCGGCTAGAAGGCATTACACATGTCAATTAAAAATTACATAGTCACTCTGACTGATTGTATTCCTCTTCAATACCATCTAACAGGCTGTCTAACTTACAGTCCTGCTGGGAATACTTGGCGGCCAATTCTACTTGGCCGTACACTAAGCTTACAGGGATCTCCTTCCCGTCAGGCCCCACAGGTCCGACCTCGGCCATGTGGTTTGGGTCAGACTTCGTGTACCGCGTCTTCACCATGGCCCAGGCCTCCCTAGCGCCTTGTCGGCAGGCCGATATCTTCCACAACCGGAAGCGCCGCCGAGCTCCCTTAAGCTTCTCCGAAAGCTCTCCAAGGCCCTCGGGCATGGAGTGGGAAGGCCATAAGGCTTGGGCAACGCCTCGCATCGCCTGCCGAACTCGCTCGTGCAGTTGCGAGAGCTCGGGAAGAAGGTCACCCGTAGAACCGGGCATCTCCTCTGCAGGACGACCCGTTAGCATACCTACAGACATTACTCTGTTAGTCGACTTCCTCGCCGAACTCTTTTCTTTCAAAGATTCGCTTAAGCACTTACTAAATATGCCGCGTCGAAGCCGCTGATTCTCCTTAGTGGAGTCCGACAGCTGGCCACGAACATCTTTAAGTTCAACGTCCAGCTTGGTGTTGGCATCCTGAAGATCATTCTTCTCCCGCCTCACCCTTGTCAGCATACTCTCACCGGCCTTTAGCCGGCGTAAGAGTTGTTGCCTCTCCGGATCCAGTCCGGCGCCATCTGCAATATGATTTGCCAGATTTACACCCACGCCGCACTTCGCAAGATACTAATCTTTCGAAGTGTATCTTACCAGAGGGGGTCTCTTTGGGCTCCCCTGCCGCGGCTAGTGCGGCCTCCAGTTGGGCTTTGCACTCTTCCAGCTCCTGGGACAGTACGGTATTCTTCTCTGTGAGAACCTGCATAACAAATGATCCTTAAATCAGTTACTCTAACTGTTTCAAGTCTCGGGGGCTACTGGTATATATATATATATATTACCAAAAAATTTCTTACCCGTATGTCTTTTACATATTGCTCCGTGGCTCTGGCTAAACCATTTTGAGCGGCACGGAGGTACGCATCTCCCGAATTGAAGGCATCTAATGCCTCTTGGGAGAAACAAGCGTCGCGAAGAACTGTCCGGCGACGCCTGTGGTTCATGGCACTCTCCACCTCGGAATTGGTGGCAGACAGCCTGTCCGCATCCTCTGTCGGAGGAGCGTCCGGTGCGCGCCTTGTGTTCATTTCCGCTTCCGGGCCAGGCGTTGGAGCCTGGCTGGTGGAGGCGCGATTGGCAACCTCTCCGGATGTAGTCTGGCGAGGTCTCTTCGTCCTGAAGATAGCACGAACGTTAATATGCCCTAAAGGAATAACACTAGGGAAAAAGAGGGTGCGCTATACCTTTGCGCCGGTGTCTCAGTCCGGACTACATTCCTTTTTACCCCACGGGGCCCTGCGGCCCCTCGTTGGCTAGCCGCCGCAGGTTCGGCCTCCCGCCTCGGAAACCTCCCCTGCAAAACACGGTCGTTGTCAGGAAACCTGAAATGCGTGAGAATGGATTCCTTCTCAAGGGGATGAGACTCCGCTCTCTGTTACCTGGGAGACCGGAATTAACCCTGGGTAATCAGCCGTAATGGCCACCAAGGTATTGTCCTTGCTTAGCTGAGGAAACACCCCGTCGATCAGCTCCACCGATATGTCCGGATCGAGGGACCGTTCTGGATCCTCGGGCTGTGGGGGACGGCTGTTTATATCCTTTACTCCTGACGCAGTTCCTGCGTTGAAGTCGTTAGACTACATATTTAATCATGGGAATATAAAACGGATGGGCAAGCACAATTGTCCACTTACCCAACTCGGAGGGTTGTACATAGTAAATCCGCCCTGCGGGTTGACGCGGAGGAATTCCTCCTCTTCTCCCTTGTACAAAGAGGATAAGACCTTTACTAGAGCAGCAGCTGAGGCCGGCCCCTTACGACCATAACGGGTGGCCTCATCCTTCCCGTTAAAATCCCACATGGGGTGGCCTCTATATTGAAGCGGCTGCACCCCCCCCGCATAATGCATGCGGCCATGACTCCAATCATGGTTAGTCCGGAATGAGCCAATAGTCTTATCCGGCCCATCAGGTGAAGGACGTCCCTGTCGCCTTCTTTCTGAGAGCTCCGCGGACGCCAGCTTAGGCGTTTCTTTAAGGGAGCACTGTTGAATTTGGGGAGACCGACCCGGATAGGATCCGGCAGTGGGACATCATCTATATAAAACCATTCCGAAGGCTAGTCCTCGGACGCCTTCTTTGGGGTTCCGGATAGATATCCGGTCCCGGCGATACGCCACACTTCGGCTCCGCCCACTTGATATATAGACCCCTCTTGAGAGCGGGGCACCAGGCAGAATAACCTCTTCCACAGCGCGAAATGAGCCTCAACACCCAAGAATAGCTCGCAAAGGGCGACGAAGCCCGCGATATGCAATATAGAGCCGGGCGTGAGATTGTGCAGCTGGAGGCCGTAGAACTCCAGAAGCCCACGGAGAAATGGATGAATTGGAAATCCAAGTCCTCTTATTAGATAAGGGACGAGGCACACCCGCTCTCCTTTGGAGGGATTGGGGGTGCTCTCCGCTTGCTCTCCGCCATTATAGGTGGCGAGTCCGGCTCGGACCGGGACCATATAGGCCTGAGGGAGAAATCCCTTGGCCTGAAGCGACACTAGCTCGCTGTGCGGGATGGAGCACCTCTCCCAGTCTCCAGGTTTAGGACTGGAAGGGCGAGAGGAGGAGCTGCGACGGCTGGCCATGTTGGAATGGACCTTTGCTGGAGGCGCTCTGATGATTACTCGCGGAGAGGAGAAGGTGTGGTTTGGATCTGAATCCCCATCCCATTAAATAGGCGGCTCGTTTATGCGGCTAGGGGTGTGAATGTAAAAACACCCCAACTTTTCGCATTCGTTTGACACGTGGAAGACGGCCATTATTGGGCGTGGAAGCCAAGGTGCGCTACATTACGAAAATCGGACATTATTTAGCAGGTACACGGAATTTGGAGAAGAACCCGCCTTGCAATGCCGAAGACAATCTGCGCGCCGGACTCGTCGTCATTGAAGCCTGGTTCGGGGGCTACTGAGGGAGTCCTGGATTAGGGGGTGTCCGGGTAGCCGGACTATACCTTCAGCCGGACTCCAGGACTATGAAGATACAAGATTGAAGACTTCGTCCCGTGTCCGGATGGGACTTTCCTTGGCGTGGAAGGCAAGCTTGGCGATGCGGATATTTAGATCTCCTACTATTGTAACCGACTTTGTGTAACCCTAACCCTCTCCGGTGTCTATATAAACCGGAGGTTTTTAGTCCGTAGGACAACTTCATCATACAACAATCATACCATAGGCTAGCTTCTAGGGTTTAGCCTCCTTGATCTCGTGGTAGATCTACTCTTGTACTACCCATATCATCAATATTAATCAAGCAGGACGTAGGGTTTTACCTCCATCAAGAGGGCCCAAACCTGGGTAAAACATCGTGTTCCTTGCCTCCTGTTACCATCCGGCCTGGACGCATAGTTCGGGACCCCCTACCCGAGATCCGCCGGTTTTGACACCGACAGCCACCTTTACTCTTCTGCTGATAAGGCTGACGGAACGGAGGAGGAGGAGGCAACCAGAACTTCTGCTGCTTAGCTGCCACTTGAGATGAAGAAGACGATTGAGTTGCATCCCTGACTCTCTTCTTAGAAGCATCACACTTGAGCTGAGAAGCCTCTTGCTTTAGTGCCATGTTGTAGAATTCAACATACTTGGTTAGCTCAAGAAGCACGAGAGCTAATTGTAGATCTTCTCTGAGGCCACCTCTGAATTGATAAATCATGCTCTTCTCGTCAGGGATGTCTTGTTTAGCAAAGCGAGTGAGCCTCTGAAACAGGATGTTGTATTGGTAAACAGACATGTTGCCTTGCTTGAGGTTGCGGAACTCCTCATGCTTACTCTCAGCAATACTTTGTGGAATGTGGTGAGCTTTGAAGTCTCGGCGGAAATCATCCTAGGTAATCACACGACCTCCTCTAGAATCTTTGTATTGTTGAGACCACTCATCAGCTTGTTCTTTGAGTTGAAACGAAGCAAACTTAACAAAGTCCTCAGGCCTGACATTGCTGCACTCAAAATGTTTGCAGATATCCACGAGCCAGTCATCGGCGTCTATGGCCTCGACACAGTTACTGAAGGACTTCGGCTGGTTTGCGAGGAACTGATTGAGGGTAGCAAACTGAGCTTGATTATTGCCTTGGCCTTGATTTCCTTGGTTGCGCTCTTGCAAGATTTGCAAAAGCATCTGAGTGTTGGCATTGGTGGCGGCTATGACAGCTTGCCATGCCTCCGGTGGTGGAGGTGGTGGCGGAGGTTCCGGATTCTGACGCGTTGGAGGAGCCATCCTAAAGAGGTTGACATCCATTAGCATCTTGACAGACATATATTCAAGCTAAACCAATGGATCAAAATTGCAACATATAGCCTTAACATTCGAACAAGAATGAACGAATGAATTCCAAAGTAAATCATCACACTTCCATAAGTTGAGAAGCCACTTAGATAAAGGTAGATGAATAAAGCAACAAGGTACGGATATGAACAAATAATTGGTAAGGATTACCCAATCACAAACCAAGTATCTGCAGGAAGAAAATACTAGAGCTACATGAATTCCCACCTATAAAGCTGCTGAAACTTTCTGGTTATGCAATCAGGTGTTGGGGATACAGGGGAAGCATAATATCTCACCCAAAACTAGCAAATCCTACATCCAGCTATATGCATCCTTCAACACATAACCAAGAAACCTTCGGAAATCATTTACCTCAACCTTCGAAAAGCATCAGTTATACGAGTTATGGCAATACTCCCGAACTCCTGCCCCAGTACTGGGTGGTGTCGAGGTTATCTCACATACAGCTGCATAAAGGAGATTTTCGATGTCGGCGAAACTCAGGTATTCCATAACTGCAACGATAAAATTGTGAAAACAACACCTCAGAGCTCAACTCCCCGGTACACTGTCACAACCCCTAAATGTCAGGAGGCACCAAGAACAATGTTCTCGCCACAAAACCATCGGAACGATTCCAAGATACCCGCGTGATCCTAAAAAAATTTAGTGAAATTTGAGAAGAGAAGAGTCAAAACTCTACGTCAGGAGGCCTCACCAGAGCTACGAAGGGACTAAGGAGTAAAAAGAATCCTACTCTCCGATATATATAATCCTATAAGACTCAAAACATTTTGTTCTAGACTCAACACCGTCAGCGATTCGATCAAGCAGGGGGCTGCTAAGTCTAGGAAGGCTCTGATTACCAACGTGTAACACCCACGATGCGGCTATATCTCCCACGTGTCGGAGCACGACTTAGAGGCATAACAGCATGGTAGGAATCTCGCAAGAGGGGTAATCTTTACACAACCCATGTACTGAATAAGAAAGAGATAAAGAGTTGGCTTACAATCACCACTTCACACAATGCATAAATATAGCATTACATCATCCAAAATACAATCAAGGTCCGACTACGGAACCAAAATAAAGAAAGACAACCCCAAATGCTAGATCCCCGATCGCCCCAACTGGGCTCCTCTACTGATCATCCAGAAAAGACACATACTAACGTCCCGAATCCTCGTCGAACTCCCACTTGAGTTCGGTAGCGTCCCCTGCACTAGCATCATCGGCACCTGCATATGTTGGGAAGTAATCTGTGAGTCACGGGGACTCAGCAATCTCACACCCTCGCGATCAAGACTATTTAAGCTTATGGGTAGGAACGGTAGTGAGGTGGAGCTGCAGCAAGCACTAGCATAGATGTGGCTAACTTACGCAAATGAGAGCGAGAAGAGAAGCAAAGAACGGTCGAGAAGCTATAATGATCAAGAAGTGATCCTGAAACTACTTACGTTCAAGCATAACACGAGACCGTGTTCTCTTCCCGGACTCCACCGAAAAGATACCATCACGGCTACACACGCGGTTGATTCATTTTAATTAAGTTAAGTTTCAAGTTCTCTACAAATCGGATATTAACAAATTCCCATCTGCCCATAACCGTGGGCACGGCTTTCGAAAGTTCAAAACACTGCAGGGGTGTCCCAACTTAGCCCATCACAAGCTCTCATGGTCAATGAAGGTTATTCCTTCTCCCAGGAAGACCCGATCAAACTCGGAATCCCGGTTACAAGACATTTCGACAATGGTAAACAAGACCAGCAAATCCACCTGATGCACCGATGAATCCCGATAGGAGTCGCACGTATCTCGTTCTCAGGGCACATCGGATGGGCAAGACGTCGGGTTGGCATACACCCTAGTTGCCCAGGGGGCGCCAGACATCGCCCAGTTTGGACCAACACTCAGAGGAGCACTGGCCCGGGGTTTAAAATAAAGATGACCCTTGAGTCCGCGGAACCCAAGGGAAAAAGGCTTAGGTGGAAAATGGTAAAACCAAGGTTGGACCTTGCTGGAGGAGTTTTATTCAAGGCAAACTGTCAAGGGGTTCCCATTATAACCCAACCGCATAAGGAACACAAAATTAAGGAACATAACACCCGTATGACGGAAACTAGGGCTGCAAGAGTGGAACAAAACACCAGGCATAAGGCCGAGCCTTCCACCATTTACCAAGTATATAGATGCATTAAAGTAAACAAGATATAAAACAATATACATGTTCCAACAAGGAACAAACTCCATCTTCACCTACAACTAGCAACGCTATAAGAGGGGCTGAGCAAAGCGGTAACATAGCCAAACAACGGTTTGCTAGGAACATGTGGGTTAGAGGCTTGCCATGGCAATATGGGAGGCATGATATAGCCAGTGGTAGGTATCGCGGCATAGCAATAGAGCGAGCAACTAGCAAGCAAAAATAGAAGTGATTTCGAGGGTATCGTCATCTTGCCTGAAAGTTCTCCGAGTTGATGAAAACTTCATCCTCGTAAGCGTACTCAACGGGTTCCTCGATCACAAACTCGTCTCCCGGCTCCACCCAAGGCAAGAAAACAAGCAAAGGAAAACAACAATCAACCATGGCGCAATGCTGATGACCCACAAGTATAGGGGATCTATCATAGTCCTTTCGATAAGTAAGAGTGTCGAACCCAACGAGGAGCAGAAGGAAATGATAAGCGGTTTCCAGCAAGGTATTCTCTGCAAGTACTGAAATAAGTGGTAACAGATAGTTTTGTGATAAGATAATTTGTAATGAGCAACAAGTGACAAAAGTAAATAAGGTTCAGCAAGGTGGCCCAATCCTTTTTGTATCAAAGGACAAGCCTGGACAAACTCTTATATGATGTAAAGCGCTCCCAAGGACACATGGGAATATCGTCAAGCTAGTTTTCATCACGTTCATATGGTTCGCATTCGGTACTTTGATAATTTTGTATGTGGGTGCACCGGTGCTTGGGTGCTGCCCTTACTTGGACAAGCAGCCCACTTATGATTAACCTCTATTGCAAGCATCCGCAAATACAACAAAAGTATTAAGGTAAACCTAACCATAGCATGAAACATATGGATCCAAATCAGCCCCTTACGAAGCAACGCATAAACTAGGGTTTAAGCTTCTGTCACTCTAGCAACCCATCATCTACTTATTACTTCCTAATGCCTTCCTCTAGGCCCAAAAAATGGTGAAGTGTCATGTAGTCGACGTTCACATAACACCACTAGAGGAGAGACAACATACATCTCATCAAAATATCGAACGAATACCAAATTCACATGACTACTAGTAGCAAGACTTCTCCCATGTCCTCAGGAACAAAAGTAACTACTCACAAAGCATAAACATGTTCATAATCAGAGGGGTATTAATGTGCATATAGGATCTGAACATATGATCTTCCACCAATTAAACCAACTAGCATCATCTACAAGGAGTAATTAACACTACTAGCAACCTACTAGCACCAATCCCGGACTTGGAGACAAGAATCAGATACAAGAGATAAACTAGGGTTTTGAGATGAGATGGTGCTAATGAAGATGTAGATGGAGATTGCCCTCTCCCGATGAGAGGAGCGTTGGTGATGACGATGGCGATGATTTCCCCTTCCGGGAGGGATGTTTCCCCGGTAGAACAGCCCCGCCAGAACCCTAGATCGGTTCCGCCAAGGTTCCGCCTCGTGGCGGAGGAGTTTCGTCCGAGAAGATGGCTTATGATTTTTTCCCATCGAAAGAGTCCATATAGCAGAAGATGGTCACAAGAGGGCCACCAGGGGGCCCACGAGGTAGGGGGCGCGCCCAGGGGGTAGGGCGTGCCCCCACCCTCGCGGCAGGGTGTGGCCCCCTAGTGAAGTTCTTGCGCTCAATGTTTTTTTATATATTTGGAAAACATCATCTGTGAAGTTTCAGGACTTTTGGAGCTATGCAGAATAGATCTCTAATATTTGCTCCTTTGCAGCCAGAATCCCAGCTTCCGGCATTCTCCCTCTTTATGTAAACCTTGTAAAATAAGAGAGAATAGACATAAGTATTGTGAAATAATGTGTAATAACAGCCCATAATACAATAAATATTGATATAAAAGCATGATGCAAAATGGACGTTGAGGGAGTCCTGGATTAGGGGGTCTCCGGACAACCGGACTATCTCCATTGGCCGGACTGTTAAACTATGAAGATAAAAGATTGAAGACTTCGTCTCGTGTCCGGATGGGACTCTACTTGGCGTGCAAGGCAATCTAGGCAATACGGATATGGATATGTCCTCCTTTGTAACCGACCTTGTGTAACCCTAACCCTCTCCGGTGTCTATATAAACCGAAGGGTTTTAGTCCGTAGGACAACAACGACAACATACAATCATACCATAGGCTAGCTTCTAGGGTTTAGCCTCTCTGATCTCATGGTAGATCTACTCTTGTACTACCCATATCATCGATATTAATCAAGTATGACGTAGGGTTTTACCTCCATCAAGAGGGCCCGAACCTGGGTAAAACATCGTGTCCCCTGCCTCCTATTACCATCCGGCCTAGACGCACAGTTCGGGACCCCCTACCCGAGATCTGCCGGTTTTGACACCGACATTGGTGCTTTCATTGAGAGTTCCTCTGTGCCGTCGCTGTTAGGCTTGATGGCTCCTACTATCATCGATAGCGATGCGTTCCAGGGTGAGACTTTTCTCCCGGGACAGATCTTTGTATTCGGCGGCTTTGCACTGCGGGCTAATTCGCTTGGCCATCTGGAGAAGATTGAAAGCTACGCCCCTGGCCATCAGGTCAGATTTGGAAGTTCGAACTACACGGTCGACATCCGGGGGGACTTGATCTTCGACGGATTCGAGCCACAGTCGGGCACGCCGCACTGTCACGATGGGTATGACCTAGCTCCGCCGCCGAACGGTACCCCAGAGGCTACGCCCGCATCAAGTCCGACCCTTAGCTCGGAGCCAACTGCGCCAGCCGAGGACGGGTGGTTAGACACCGCCTCAGGGGTTGCAGTCTCAACAGCGATCGAGCCGAACGCCAGCCTAACCCTCTGCGCAGCCCGTGACTCCAAGGTGTCGGACTCTTTTCTGGACTACGAACCATCCGCGCCCATGCCAATCAAATCCGATTGGGCGCCGATCATGGAATTCACCGCCGCTTATATCCTGCAGCACTCGCCCTTTGGCGACATTCTGAATTCACTAAGGTCTCTCTCTTTGTCAGGAGAGCCCTAGCCGGATTATGGCCAATAGGATTGGGATGCGGACGACGAAGAAATTCGACGCCCACCCACCACCCACTTCGTAGCCACTGTCGATGATCTAACCGACATGCTCGACTTAGACTCCGAAGACATCGACGGTATGGACGACGATGTAGGAGACGAACATGAACTAGCACCTATAGGGCACTGGAAAGCCCCCTCGTCATATGACATATACATGGTGGATACACCCAAAGTAGGCAATGACGTCAGCGGTGCCGCTCTAAGTCCCGTCAAAGAAAAAGTGGTGATACCGGCACAGGAGATAATAACACTCCGGATAGGGCCGAAGAAAACAACAAACCCCTCCAGCACGACTTAGAACAGGAGGATGGAGGAGCCAGCTCTCCTGTGAGAGCGGCAGACAGAGAGGAGGAGGATGACAATCACATGCCCCCCTCCGAAGACGAGGCAAGCCTCGGCGATGATGAATTCGCCGTACCAGAGGATCCCGTCGAACAAGAGCGCTTCAAGCGCCGGCTTATGGCCACGGCAAATAGCCTGAAGAAAAAGTAGCAGCAACTTCAAGCTGATCAAGATCTGCTAGCTGACAAATGGACTGAAGTCCTCGCGGCCGAAGAATATAAACTCGAGCACCCCTCCAAGAGTTACCCAAGGTGCAGGTTACTACCCCGACTAGAGGAAGAAGCGTATGATACGGCTGATCGGCCACCTCATGGCCACGATAGAGAGGCATTCCAGCCAAAAGCTCAGCCTCCACCCCAACACCATTCAAATAAAAATGCATGGGGAGATATGCCAGACCTGCGAGACATATTGGAGGACAAGGCAAATCATTCAAGATCGATCTATGGATCACGAGACGACAAACATCACGCCGGATACAGTAAAAGCAAATCCGGCCGGGCCGAACACATCGGGCAAGACCCATTCGAGCTGCGTCGCGATATAGCCCAATACAGAGGCGCCACACACCCCTTATGCTTCACAGACGAAGTAATGGAACATCAATTCCCAGAAGGTTTCAAACCTGCAAATATTGAATCATACGACGGCACAACAGATCCCGCAGTATGGATTGAGGACTTCCTCCTCCACATCCACATGGCCCGTGGCGATGACTTACATGCCATCAAATACCTCCCACTAAAGCTCAAAGACCAGTGCGGCATTGGCTTAACAGCTTGCCAGCGGACTCCATTAGCTGTTGGGAAGATCTGGAAGCCGCATTCCTCGACAACTTTCAGGGCACTTATGTGCGACCACAAGACACCGATGATTTGAGCCCCATAATTCAGCAGCGAGAAGCGTCGGCCAGGCAATTCTGGACTCGGTTCCTTACAAAGAAAAATCAAATCGTCGACTGTCCGGATGCGGAGGCCTTAGCGGCTTTCAAGCACAACATCTGAGACGCCTGGCTAGCCTGGCACCTTGGTCAGGAAAAGCCAAAATCTATGGCAGCTCTCACGACGCTCATGACCCGCTTTTGTGCGGGAGAAGACAGTTGGCTGGCTCGCAGTAATAACATATCAAAGAACCATGGTACCTCAGATACCAAGGACGGCAAAAGCAGGTCACATCGCAACATGCATAAGCGCCGCATTAACAGCAAAAATACTGAGGATACGGCAGTCAATGCCGGATTCAAACGCTCTAAACCCGTTCAGCAGAAAAAGCCTTTCAAACAAAGTATGTCGAGTCCGTCCAGCTTGGACCGTATACTCGATCGCTCGTGTCAAATACACGACACCCCAGACAAGCCAGCTAATCACACCAACAGGGATTGTTGGGTGTTCAAGCAGGCCGACAAGTTAATTGCCGAAAACAAGGACAAGGGGTCGCATAGCAATGACGAGGAGGAGCCTCGGCAGCCGCACACTGGAGGACAGAAGAGGTTTCCCCCGCAAGTGCGGACGGTGAACATGATATACGCAACCCACATCCCCAAGAGGGAGCGGAAGCGTGTGCTCAGGGACGTATATGCGTTGGAGCCAGTCGCCCCAAAGTTCAACCCTTGGTCCTCATGTCCGATCACCTTCGATCGCAGGGACCACCCCACTAGTATCTGTCATGGCGGATTCGCCGCACTTGTCCTAGACCCAATCATCAACGGATTTCACCTCACCCGAGTCCTTATGGACGGCGGCAGCAGCCTGAACCTGCTTTATCAGGACACAGTACGCAAAATGGGTATAGACCCCTCAATGATCAAACCCACAAAAACGACCTTTAAGGGCGTCATTCCAGGTGTAGAGGCCCATTGCACAGGCTCAATTACACTGGAAGTGGTCTTCGGATCCTCGGATAACTTCCGAAGCAAAGATTTAATCTTCGATATAGTCCCGTTCCGCAGTGGTTATCACGCGCTGCTCGGGCGAACCACATTTGCTAGATTCAATGCGGTACCGCATTATGCATACCTCAAGCTCAAGATGCCAGGACCTCGCGGAGTTATTACAGTCAATGGAAACACAGAGCGCTCTCTCCGAACAAAGGAGCACACCGCAGCCCTCGCAGCAGAAACACAAAGCAGCCTCTCAAGGCAATCAACCAGTTCGTTGCTTCACAGCCCGGACACCTTCAAAGCGCACTCGGGGCAATCGGCAAATAGATCACCTGGCGCGATCTGAGCTCGCATAGCAATACAGCGGCCACCCCAATCCCAGCACAGCAGCGAAACTCGTGCCGTGCGTACATAATTACGCATTAAAAATACCATGGGCACAGGTGGGGAGGGGGGCACAACTGCAGCACGCCCCAAGACGCGGCCTAAACCGCACTAGGCACTACTGGAATCAGCTACTTTGCCATCTGCCAGCTCTTTGCCGTCAGCTAGCGGACGGCAAAGAAGCTCTTTGCCATCAGCTACCAAAAAGCAGACGGCAAAGAACTGGCTGATGGCAAAGACCTAATTTGCCATCAGCCAGTTCTTTGCCGTCGGCTAGCGGACGGCAAAGAGGGAGGGGCCCCACTGACGAGCTGCTAAAAAAACCTAACGGCCCACCTCTTTGCCGTCCGCTAGTGGACGGCAAAGAGCAAAAAGGCGGACGGCAAAGGGGCAGACGTCAAAGAGGGAGGGCCCCACTAACGTTAATGGCCGCGCCCCACCCCGCCCCTCTCTCTCTCTTTCTCTCCCCAGTTACTCGCCGCCACCCCGTCGCCCCACCACCCCGCCGCTGCCCCAGCGCCCCGCCGCCCCGCCGCCCTGCCGTCTGGGCGCCGCCACGCCCCGGCGCCCCGGCACCCCCGCGCCCCGCCGCCCCGGCCGGGCCCGGCCCCGTCGCCACTGCCGCCCGGCGCCGCCGCCCCAGGCCGCCCCGCCCCCCTAATCCGCCACCCCAGGCCGCCCCGCCCCCTCCTCTGCCGCCCCAGGCCGCCCCGCCCCCTCCTCCACCCAGGTGAGCTCTCCGCCTCCTTTTTTTTCCTTTTTTCTGTTTTTTAGTTTTAGGTTTATGTTTAGTTTAGATTTAGTTTTAGTTTTAGTTTTAGGATTAGTTTTAGGTTTATAGGTTTAGTTTTAGTTTAGTTTTAGGTTTAGATTTAGTTTTTTTTCCTTTTTCTATTTTTTTAGTTTTAGGTTTAGGTTTAGTTTAGTTTTAGGAAAGAAGAAGAAGAAGAAGAGGAGGAGGAGAAGAAAATAGAAGAAGAGGAAGAAGAAGAAGAAAAAAGAGGAGAGGAGGAGAAGAAGAAGAGGAAAAAGGAAAGGAGGAGGAAGAAGAAGAAGAAGAAGAAGAAGAAGAAGAAGAAGAAGAAGAAGAAGAAGAAGAAGAAGAAGAAGAAGAAGAAGAAGGAAAAAAAAAGAAGAAAAGGAAGAAGAGGAAGAAGAAGAAGAAAAAAGAGGAGAGGAGGAGAAGAAGAAGAGGAAAAAGGAAAGGAGGAAGAAGAAGAAGAAGAAGAAGAAGAAGAAGGAAAAAAAGGAAGAAAAGGAAGAAGAGGAACAAGAAGAAAAGGAAAAAAAGGGAAAAAAAACGACCCGACACGGTACCCAGACCCCGACCCGGCACCCCGACACGACACCCCGACCCCGAGACCCCGACCCCGACAACCCGACCCCGAGACCCCGACCCCGACACCCCGACCCCGACCCCAACACCCCGACCCCGAGCCTGACCTGACACCCCGACCCCGACACCCCGACCCCGACACCCCGACCCACCGAGCCTGACCCGACACCCCGACCCCGAGCCTGACCCGACACCTTGACCCCGACACCACACCCCGACCCTGAAACAACACCCCGACACCGACACGGCACTACCCCGACATCGACACGACACCCTGACCCCCCGACCACGAAACAGCACCCCGACCCCGACACGGCACCCCGACACCGACAGGACACCCCGACCCCCGACACCTCCCGAAAAGGTGTTCTTTGGCCTTCCAGAGGCCGACGGGGTCATATATTTGTGAATTATTAGTTAGGTCATATATTTTTCGATTTTGTTATGAAAAACATCATATATAATTGTGTTGCTCGTGTAGTTTCAAATGTGCAGTTGTTTCATCGCTGTGAGGTTTGGTGTTCGACGACCTCGCCGTGCGTTTGACGAGCTCTGCCCCTTCGTTCGCGGGTGAGCACAAATGACAAGTCCTCCTCCCCCATTAATTATTTGATCTATTCCGATGAAACTTGATAGCTAGCTATATATGTGTCTTGAATCATCAGTATGCGTAACCAATATGTGTCTCCCGTTCGAAAGCGTCATAGTTATAAATATGCATGCATTTGCATATATATAACCTTGATTCTTTCGAATTATCCAACGCTATCCATGGACAGCCCGAGTATGTGTAGATTGGGTTCGTTTTCCCATATGCTTTGCTCCGGATCCGACGCATAAATTTCGTCAGTGCCTCCCCTGTTGTTCTCCGGGTACACATCCTCTCTGTTTATTGCAGAGACGTGTATCAGGAGAACAGCGGGGAGGTGCTGCCGAAATTTTGCGTCGGATCCGGATCATAGCATGGGAAAATGAACCCAATCTACACATACACGGGTGGGATTAGGACCTATCATTACCTATTAGAGTGTAGGTTGCATGGACGTAATAAAATTGACAAAGTAGATCAACTGATGAATATATACATGGTGAATTACATATATAATTGTTGTGTGTCCAGTAGCTCTAAAAGTCAAGATGAGTGACCGTGCGTGGATGTATACCGGTCACACTGGTTAGAACAAATGGAGCGCTGAATGGTTCACAAAAACTAAGGGGTTTGTGCAAGCCGCATTTGCAAATGGCCAAAAGAAAACCTGGTGCCCCTGTTTCCGGTGCGGCAATTGGGAAAAGAAGACAGAGGCTGAAATGGGCAAACACCTGCAGAAGAGTGGTTTTACGCCCGATTATACGGTGTGGACATTTCATGGTGAGTCTGGCCAACATGACCGAGCTGAGGTGGATCGTCATCGCACCGACGAGCATGGTACCGGGATGGAAAACATGGTGCAAGACTATGATGATGCTTGGGATTCGGACGAGGAGATGGAGGAATCTGCAAAGGCCTTCAATGAAATGTTGGAGTCTTCAAAACGTCCACTCCACGAGCACACTGAGCTTTGTCAGTTGGATGCCATCTCACAAGTAATGGCTCTGAAGGCTCAGTTCAACTTGGGCAGAGAATGCTATGATGCAATTATGACAGTATTTGGACGCTTTCTACCCAAAGGCCATGTAATGCCTGCAAACCTGTACCAGTCGGACAAAATCCTCCGTGCACTGAAGATGCCCTATGAGAAGATACATGCCTGTGAGAAAGGATGTGCCTTATTTAGGCTTGACTATGTGGACTTGAACTATTGTCCCATTTGCAAGTCTTCCAGGTATATTGTGGTAGACAACGGTATGGGTGAGAAGACACAGACCAAAATCCCCGTTAGTGTTCTTCGGTATATGCCAATCGTACCAAGACTTCAACGTCTTTTCATGGTCAAAGAGACGGCCAGACAGATGACATGGCACAAAACAGGCAAAAGAACCGAACTAGATGCAGATGAGAATCTGATGATGGTACACACATCGGATGGTGTTGCATGGAAAAAGTTTGATGAATTACATGCTGACAAAGCAGCAGATTTGAGGCATCCTCGACTCGGCATCAGCACGGATGGGTTCAGTGTGTTTGGTATGACGGCAGCCCAATACAGTTGTTGGCCTGTATTTGTCTTTCCACTCAATCTCCCCCTGGACAGATTATGCAACGAAAGAACATTTTCCTGACGTTGATAATTCCAGGACCCAACTATCCGGGGAAAAATATGAATGTGTACATGCAGCCGCTTAAGGATGAATTGCAAGAAGCGTGGGATAATGGGTTCAAGACATATGACGCCTTTAGCAAACAGAACTTCATAATGCGTGTCTGGTACATGTACTCAACGCATGACTTGCCGGCATATGCGCTATTCGTTGGCTGGTGTGTGCATGGAAGGTTCCCGTGCCCCACATGCAAGGGAGCTCTTGAGTTTCGTTGGCTTCAGGCCGGTCGCAAATTTTCTTGCTTCGACATGCATAGACAGTTCCTGGATCCTCGCCATAAGTTCAGGAAAGACAAGAAGAACTTCATCAGGGGTAGAGTTGTCAAAAACTCTGCACCACCTGCATTGACAGGCCAACAGACCCTGGATCAGTTAAATGCTCTCGAGCCAGATCCACAACGTCCAGGGTACTTCAAAGGGTATAATACTAAGCACGTGTGGACTCACAAAACATGCTTATGGGATCTGCCTTACTTCAAAGACCTCCTTTGCCCACACAACATCGACATGATTCACACTGAGAAGAATATCGCCGAGGCACTTTTTGGTACATTGTTCGGCATAGATGGGAAGTCAAAGCATAATACTAAGGCTAGAGTTGATCTGGAGGCGCTATGTGATAGACCGTTACAAAACATGAAAGAACCGAAAGGAAAGCAGAACTGGACGAAGCCAAAGGCATGGTTCAATCTTGGAAGGCCATCTATGAGGGAAATTCTCTTGTGGGTGCAACAGCAGTTGATGTTCCCCGATGGCTATGCAGAGAATCTAAAGAGGGGAGCGAGTCTTGATAAACTGAAGATATTTGGTCTCAAGAGTCATGATTGGAACATATGGATTGAGCGGGTAATGCCAGTGATGTTGCGTGGCTTCATCCCTGAGGATGAATGGCTAGTACTGGCAGAACTCAGCTATTTCTTCCGTGTTCTTTGTGCGAAAGAACTATCGCCTGGCGTGCTAGAAGAAATGGAAGAGTTGGTGCCGGAGTTGATATGCAAGTTAGAGAAGATCTTTCCACCGGGCTTCTTTAATCCAATGCAGCATTTGATTTTGCATCTCCCGACCGAGGCAAGATTGGGGGGCCCGTGCAAAATCGTTGGTGCTACCCAAATGAGAGGATGCAGAAGACGCTTCGAGAAAAATGTAAAAATAAACGTAGAATTGAAGCATCGATGGCTGAGGCATTCATCACAGAGGAGGCAGCAAACTTCATAACAGCGCACTACGAAGTCAAAAATCGTCATTTGCATAATCCGAAGCCTCGGTACAATGCTGACGAGCCTAGAAAGGGTGGATCCAACCTCAGCCTATTCAAAGGGAATCTCGCACCAGCTAGTGTTTCACATCCAGTATCTTTGGATAACGAAGAATGGCGGACCATTTTGTTGTATATCTTCAACAACCTGATAGAAGTGCAGCCGTACATTGAGTAAGTTCTCGGTACATTGTTTCGCAACTTCTATTTCCTTTGAACTGCTCTTATTCCTGGATATGTCATACAGTCGATACGTCGCCATATTCTCGTATGGAGCAGAGATCCAAAAGGATTCCATCGAAGAGTATGAGCTTCTCGCAAAGCAAGGAGGCGGCTATCCCGGTTTCATCTCTTGGTTCAAACAAACGGTAATTTCTATTAGACAATTTCATTTCATTCGCTAATTTGTGCATAATGCAACAATCTTTTCATATTAAACTTGTAGGCTAATTCAGAGTCTATGGACGCCGAATTGAGACAAGTCGCTAATGGTTTTGACTATAAGGTCTGTTCATTTGACAAGTACGACATCAACGGGTATCGCTTTCGTACCTATGGCAAAGAGCTATCTATGGTCGACCGAAAGTCTACAAATTGTTGTGTATCTGCTATCGACAAAGGAGGTACCGAGTATTATGGGAGAGTTGAAGCAATTTATGAACTTCTGTTCTATGGTGAAAACCCACCGAATGTCGTAGTCTTCAAATGTTATTGGTTTCAGCCGAAGGAGACTAGAAGGACTCATGAACATATAGGGCTAGTTGAAATCAACAAAAGCACCCATTTAGATGTTCCTAATGTCTATATTACGGCTCAACAGGCGACCCAAGTATTCTATCTACCGTGGGCCTGCCAAAGTAATCCAAATCTGAAAGGTTGGGATGTCGTTTATGAAGTGCCGCCACGTGCTAGACTTTCTCCCCCAAAGGAAGAGGATTATGAACCTCACATTAACCCAGACACATATGAAGGAGAATTCTTCCAAGAGACACGTCTTTCCAAAAAGCGTTTCAAGAACCGCTATACTTCACCCCAAAACATTGAAGTAGACAGCGACAATGAATCCGACATCACCCTAGAGGAGGAACAAGAAGAGCCTAAACAAGAAGAGGTTACTGCTGCGGATGACCTGTCAATGCTTGACCGATTACATCAAGGTGGCCTTGCACATGTTCGGGTGCAGGCTGTTCAAGACTACTATGCCGGGCGTGGTATCAAGAAGCCCAAGTAGGAGTGCCGTGATAAGTTCTTGAGTAAGGAGAAGTACATGAAGGTAATTCTTAAGGCCTTGTACTTACTTCCTTCATTTAGTAATTCATAGCCGTAGCGCTCAAGTTTCTATTTGCTAACTTAGGCCCCTCCGAGATGGTGTGCGGATCGGATGGATTGTTGGGAGGTGTTGGTCAATGCGTGGTTCTCAAAAGAATGGCTGGCCACCCACAAAGAGGCCAAGGACAAACGTGCCCAAATGGAAGGTGTGCCACACCACCAAGGCAGCTCCAACTTATTTCAGTACGGGCGGAACTGGGTATGTGGTTTGCTTCATGATTCATGAAATTCATTCATCATGCTAGCTTTAGCCCTTTAATTACTAATTTACTTTGTTTCTCTCTTTCAGGCACGCTACAATAAGGCGGATAAGGTGCCAGAGGTGTACGACCTGTATGCCATGGCCCACACTGGCCCTTACAAGAAAGTCAAGGCATTCTCTGCGTGTGACCTCGATGATCCAAAGAACTTCACCAACATCTCCGCCCATGACAAGCTCGTGCAATATAGAGATCAGGGGAAGGCGAGGAAAAGGGAGGACTTTAACCCGAGCCAGGGTCCCATTGATACAGAGCTGCTGATGATATCTGGTGGTGGGAGGTCCCATGGCTCCATAGCCATGGGAGATGAACTTATCCGTTGTCCTAAAATTCTCCCGGAGATCAAGGCGCGGCAATCGAGCTCCGCTCCTGAGATAAGGCCTCGTGAACGGCCAGTCCAACTCGCCTTCAAGGTTAGTTATACGTACTCAGCTATCTTTGTCCATTACATTGTGTGCGCTTCCATCAATGATTACAAATGGTCATGTGAGTGGTGTTGCAGGCTGCTATACAGAGTGAGAGAGAAAGAACGGAGAAACTTCTGGCGGAGGTGGCGGAGAGGCAGCGGGAGTTGGAGGAGAAGATGACAAAGATGTTGGAGCAGGAGAGGGCATGGAATGACATGCAAGCAAGGGCCATGTACGAGCTCCTTGTGGTAAGTTTCTTCTGCAGATTACTTGCTAGTCTTAACATTTGAGTCTCATTACTAACTAGTATGACTCTGTTGTGAAAACCAAATGTGCAGTCTGTGTGCGAGAAGTCCGGTCAGACCGCTCCGCCGATGCCAGTGATTGCTCCTGGGAGCATGGTGAGTTTAATTTGAATGGACATTACTTGCTAGTCTTAACATTTGAGTGTCATAATGCTAACGAGACATTGGAAATGATCTTTGGTGCAGCTTAACTCCAGAAACGCATCGCACGATCCTTCTCCAGCTACCGGCGCGAGCCAGCCCGCTCCTTCTCCAGCTACCGGCGCGAGCCAGCCCGCTCCTACACCTCCATGATCACGGTAAGTTTCTCTAGTGTTTTGCTTAACAAATGCATAAAGACCTAGACTTAGCTTTATTTCCTCCAATATGCTTACCATAATGACCTAGAGTTAGCTTCTTTTCCTCCAAAATGACTTAATAAGCTTACTGACCTCAGAAACCATCCATTCTACCTAAGTTAGCTCTAAAATGACTCATTTTACCTTAGTTAGCTTACAAGTGATCCAATTTATCCAAGTTAGCTCTAAAATGACCCATTTTATGTAGATTAGCTCCTAAATGATCCATTTTACCTACGTTAGCTTTAAAATGACCCATTTCACCTAGGTTAGCTCCAAAATGACCCATTTCACCTAGGTTAGCTCGAAAATGACCCATTTCACCTAAGTTAGCTCAAAAACGATCCATTTTACCTTAGTTAGCTAAAAAAATGTGGCATTTCACCTTAGTTAGCTCATAAACGACCCATTTCAACTAAGTTAGCTCCAAAATGATCAATTTCACCTAGGTTAGCTCATAAACGACCCATTTCACCTAGGTTACCTCATAAACGACCCATTTGACCTAGGTTAGCTCATAAATGACCCATTTCACCTAGGTTAGCTCATAAACAACCTATTTCACCCAGGTTAGCTCATAAACGACCCATTTCACCTAGGTTTGCTCATAAACGACTCATTTCACCTAACTTAGCTCATAAACGACCCATTTCACCTAGGTTTGCTCATAAACGACTCATTTCACCTAGGTTTGCTCATAAACGACCCATTTCACTTAGGTTTGCTCATAAACGACCCATTTCACCTAACTTAGCTCCAAAATGATCCATTTCACCTAGGATAGCTCATAAACTACCCATTTCACCTAGGTTAGCTCATAAACGATACATTTCACCTAAGTTAGCTAATATATGGCATATACTTCTTCTTCTAGTCTTCTTCTTCTATTCTTTTTCTTCTAGTCTAATTCTTCTTCTAGTCTTCTTTTTCTAGCTTTCTTATTTGTCATTTTGCAGGTTTCATTCACTTCACGGAAGCCAGCTTCCTATGATGGATTGCTTGCTTTTTCCTGTTTTTTCCTTTGATGCACTTCTTGTATTCTACTCGCTTGCTATGATGAAACTTTGCATATTGTAATATGTATGGATTGATGGAACTATGTGCAACCTACTATGTATGTATGGATGGATATATATGTGCTGGATATTTATTATGTTGGATATATATGTGCTGGATATTTATGTGATGGATATATATGTGATGTGAAATATTTGTTGTGATAATTGTTGGATATAAGAAAAACAGAACAAAAAAGAGGCAGTGCAGGCTCTTTGCCGTCCGCGGCAGACAGCAAAGACCCCTTTGCCGTCGGTGACAGACGGCAAAGGGGGCACGTGGCGCCCACCTATGCTTCCTGGGGATGGACCATTTGGCCAATTTGCCTACCGTGGTGGACGGCAAAGCCAAGCTGATGGCAAAGACTTTTCCTTTGCCGTCCGCCGGGCGGATGGCAAAAAAGAGCGGGCGCTGATGTATAGCTGACGTCGTCTGGCGGACGGCAAAGAGGCGCTCAAATTTGCCGTCCCCTGGCGGACGGCAAAGGCCGCCGTTAGCCGCCTAACGGAGTAACGCTGGTTGACGTGCAACATTTTGCCGTCCCCCTCTTTGCCTTCAGCCGCTGTAGGCAAAGAGCTCTTTGTCGTCCGCCATAAAAAGCAGATGGCAAAGGACCTGTTTGCCGACCCTATCTTTGTCGTCACTGTTTGCCGTCCGCCGCGGACGGCAAAGTGCTTTGCCGTCAGCCGTCCCTGCCTTTGCCGTCCGCCATGGCAGATGGCAAAGTACTGGATTCCTGTAGTGTAGGGGCTTCCCGTTTGGTTATTTTTCTTTTTCTTTCAGGACCTTAATCTCTGGAAACACTGTTCGGCAGCACTATTGCCGAACACATGATGCAGCAACCAAGGAGGCAGACAGCTACGTTATACCACGGAATTCCCAGGTTGATTACAGTAACGAGTGAAATATTCAATTTAATATCATTCCTCAGCTTGCCCTTGGAAGGGACATAGTCCTACTCTTTGCTTATCATACTATCTGTATCACTCTGCTTTAACACAATTTTTTAATAAACAATGCATGACATTACGACTATTATTGCATTCTTGTTATATATATATATATATGTGTGTGTGTGTGTGTGTGTTCATTAATGACGCCTTGCAACCGTACACTATGGTACGACCAATACACCAGGGGCTTACGTACCCCACAATACGGTGTGAAAAGTCCGAACACTTTCACAAGTGTGGCACCCCGAACTTATAGCATTATATGCATCACCTCCGAATCATGTCTTTGGTCAAATGTTGGGTTTGCTCGGCTCCTATGTTTTGGTACCTTATGTTCCGCTCTATTGGCTAAGGTAGCGGTAGGAGAACTACTGCGATTGTGCCTCGGTTCTGCCGGGCTTAGCACCTCAGTAGAGAAAGCTAAAACTGACTGTCATGATAAGGCGAGAGACTGGTCGCTGTTCGGCGAGGTTTTTTGAGTCCCTAAAGACTTATGCTGCTTAGGGCGAGGGGCCGGCCCTGTCCGGCTTACAGGCGTGTATTGCACCCCGAATTCGGCCTTCCGAATACCAGGGGCTTCGCCGAAATTTAAAATTATAGAATTCTATGGCTAAATGAGAGTGATAAAGCATTATTAGTCAGGTTGCCTTGTTCGTTGTGCTTAGAACCTCCCTCGAAGGACCCAAATATGGGAACAAGAGTGCTCAGGTTTATCCCGAACACCCCAGCACTCGTGGCATGGGGGCAGAAGCCGAGGACTAGCCATCTCTCAGATTGGATAAACGGCCAAACAGAAGGTAATATTTTAAATTCACACAAGTGTTGCATAGCGCATATGAAACAAGTTTTCATCATACAGGATCACACGAGCAAGTCTCATTTAAATATTACATCTTTTGAACACTCGTCCGCGATGAGACGGGCACCCGGCAGAACACCCTCATAGTACATCTCGGGGTGGCGGTGCTCCTTGCCCTCAGGCGGCCCCTCCTTGATCCGCTTCACGGTGTCTAGCTTGACCCACTGCAATTTCACACGGGCGAAAGCCCGGTGTGCACCTTCAATGCAGATAGATCGCTTGACGACCTCCAGCCGCGGGCAGGCATCCACAAGCCGCCTCACCAGGCCGAAGAAGCTGTTCGGAAGGGCGTCGCCAGGCCACAGCCGGATAATAAAGCTCTTCATGGCCCAATCGGCCGCCTTATGTTGCTCGACCATCTGCTTCAGCTGGTCGCTCATTGGCACTGGGTGTTCGGCCTCAGCATACTAAGACCAGAACAACTTCTCCGTTGAGCTTCCATCCTCGGCCTGGTAAAATTGTGCGGCATGGGACACACTGCGGGGCAAATCTGGAATGCTCCTGAAGAGCTCCGGATCCGGGTAAGTAATCGGTAATTTACTTTTACATGCTTGCTTTGCATATAGAAAGCCTTACCCGCCGCTATCTTCTTCATCGTGTCAATCTCTTGGAGGGCCTTCTGGGCCTCGGCCTTGGCACTCTTTGCGCTCTCAAGGGCCGCGGCAAGCTCAGACTCTCGCGTCTTCGAGTCAAGCTCCAACGCCTCGTGCTTCGTCACGAGAGCCTGGAGCTCTTGTTGCACCTCGCCCACCCGAGCCTCGTGCTTTTCTCGCTCGGTGCGCTCCTTGGCCGCTTTATCTTCGGCCTTGGTTAGCGCTTGTTTCAGGGTCACCACCTCGGTCGTGGCCCCTGGCAAACATACGATGATCCTATCATTTTGCCATCGCGTCCTCTTTTATATATACATAAGACAGGGTATTACTTACCCTTGTTCTCCTCGAGCTGCCTCTTGGCAAGGCCGAGCTCTTTCCTGGACCCCTCGAGGTCCTGCTTCAGTACGACGACCTCCGCAGTTAGTGCGGCGGACGCCAGCAATGAAGCCTGCATATGCATATTGACATACTTATATTAGACTCCTGCGATATTATTTGATCCTCAGTTCGGCTTTTCTTTGTGAACACCGAACAAAGCATTAGGGGCTGCTGTCTATGCGGTAATATTTCTACTACATTTTAAAACACTTACCTCGAAGCCTGTTAGAAGGCTGGCACAGGCTTCAGTCAATCCGCTCTTGGCAGACTGAACCTTCTGGATCACCGCACTCATGATAGTGTGGTGCTCCTCGTCGATGGAAGCGCTGCGAAGCGCTTCCAGCAGATTGTCCGGCGCCTCTGGATGGACAGAGGTCACCGGCACAGGCGTCTTGCCCCTCTTAGAGGGAGGCCTCCAGCCCGAGCCTGGATCCGCTAGACGTTCCGGCGCGGTGTTCGGCTGAGGGCCGAACTCGGAGCTCTCAGGGGCCCCGTCCCCTCGGCTCCCGGAGTCCGGAAGGTCGCCTTGAGGCGCCTTCGGGACTGTCTCCCCTCGATCCGGTACCTCTTGAGACAACACCTCAGCATCGTCGGCAGGATGCGGGGAGGTGGCGGTCGGGACTGGATCGCTATCCATGTCCGACAAGCCCAAGGAGCCGTCCGATGATACATCGATACTGGCTCGTGGCGGCCTTCATAATTGCGTTCGGCGTTAGGGAAAGCAGTGCGACAAAGGAATCCTATGAGTTACTCTGGTATCCGAATACTTACGGTCTCCCCGGGGGCTTAACCCTGGGCAACCACTCGTCTTCGCCTTCATCAGCGGCGGTGGAACTTCCCGGAAGGAGAATCCTTCCCTTCTTGGACCCTTCGGCCTCCCCAGTTGGGGCGGCCTTCCTTTTCTTGTCTCCCCCGCCTAGAGGGGGAGCATCTTATTCTTCCTCCTCGTCTTCGGGGGAGGAGTGTGCCACAGAGTTATCGGACGATGAGTCCGATAACACCTGGCGCCGGGAACTCTTTCGGGTTCCCTTGGCCTTCTTGGTCTTCTCCAGCACCTTGTAAGGAGCCGGAGTCAGCATCTCCGTCAAGAGAGCGCCCGCAGTATCTTCGGGCAAAGGGGCCGGACAGTCGATCTGCCCCGACATCTCCACCCAGTCCTGTCAAAGGCCTGAAGATTAGACCCCGCACTTAATTAAGCTTGGCAAAATAAATGTCTTACGGGACGTATTGAACTCACCGAACGCGCTAGGCGCTTTGCGCTTAGTCCACGATCCTCGGCGAGAGACGGAGGGACCTGGGCGCCCTTGAACATCACCTTCCAGATGTCCTTGTGCATCATATCAAAGAGCTCGCTCAGAGTCTGGTGTTGGGCCGGGTCGAACTCCCATAAGGTAAAATCCCGTTGTTGACACGGGAGGATCCGGCGGATGAGCATAACTTGGACTATGTTGACAAGCTTGAGCTTCTTGCTTGCCATACTCCGGATACATTTCTGGAGTCCGTCTAGCTCCACCGATGAACCCCACGACAGGCCCTTCTCCTTCCAGGAAGTGAGCCGTGTAGGGAATCCGGATCAAAACTCGGGGGCTACCGCCCATTTGGCGTCGCGCGGCTCGGTGATGTAGAACCACGCCGACTGCCATCCCTTTATTGTCTCCACGAAGGAGCCTTCGAGCCATATGACGTTGGGCATCTTGCCCACCATGGCTCCGCCGCATTCTGCTTGTTGGCCTCGTACCACCTTCGGCTTGATATTGATGGTCTTTAACCACATGCCGAAGTGAGGCCGGATGCGGAGGAAAGCCTCACACACGACGATGAACGCCAAAATGTTGAGGATGAAGTTCGGGGCCAGATCATGAAAGTCTATCCCGTAGTAGAACATGAGACGACGGACGAATGGATGAAGGGGAAACCCTAGTCCACGTAGGAAGTGGTGAAGGAAAATTACCCTCTCGTGAGGTTCCGGGGTAGGGACGATCTGCCCCGCGGCGGGCAGCCGATGTGCGATTGATGTAGCTAGGTATCCGGCTCCGCGCAGCTTCTTGATGTGTCCCTTCGTGACGGAGGATACCATCCACCTACCTCCCACTCTGGACATGATTGGAGAAGGTTGAGGTGGGAAGTGCGGAGTTGGGCGCTAGAGCTCGAGTGTGCGAAAACGGATGGGTAAGGGAGGAAGAAGGCGTGGATAGAAAGGTGAATCCTTATCCCTTTATATGGGCGGACGAAACTAAGCGTCCCCACTTGCCTGGTAAAACTCGCTTATCCCCCAAGCGCCGCAATTGATGGCGTGGTTGGGTTACCCACGCCCGTATTGAGGAGAATCCCGTAATAAGGGGACATGATCTCTGCTTTGACAAGACGTGTCGAAAAACTGCCTCGCGTTATGTGCGGGATTGGTTAAAAGAAACGGTTCGAATAATCACCGGGCCATGATGTAACGTCATGCTGCCAAAACAAGCCAGCAAATTAGATCTGCGAAAATATTATTCTCTCTACGGTGGAATGTGGAACTTATTTTGCAGGGTCGGACACTATCCTCATATTCAAATTCTTCTGTGATGTATTCGGAGAAGGAACCCACCTTGCAATGCCGAAGACAATACTGCGCGCCGGACTCATCGTCATTGAAGCCTGGTTCAGGGGCTACTGAGGGAGTCCTGGATTAGGGGGTCTCCGAACAGCCGGACTATCTCCATTGGCCGGACTGTTAAACTATGCAGATACAAGATTGAAGACTTCGTCTTGTGTCCGGATGGGACTCTACTTGGCGTGGAAGGCAAGCTAGGCAATACGGATTTGGATATCTCCTCCTTTGTAACCGACCTTGTGTAACCCTAACCCTCTCCGATGTCTGTATAAACTGAAGGGTTTTAGTCCGTAGGACAACAACGACAACATACAATCATACCATAGGGTAGCTTCTAGGGTTTAGCCTCTCTGATCTCGTGGTAGATCTACTCTTGTACTACCCATATCATCAATATTGATCAAGCAGGACGTAGGGTTTTACCTCCATCAAGAGGGCCCGAACCTGGGTAAAACATCGTGTCCCCTGCCTCCTGTTACCATCCGGCCTAGACACATAGTTCGGGACCCCCTACCCGTGATCCGCCGGTTTTGACAGCGACAGACGTATCAACTCCCCCAAGTTTAGACCTCGTTTGTCCTCAAGCGAAAAGCCGAAATCGAAAAATATGTCCACATGTTTAGAGATGACGGTGTCGATAAAAATAAAATACGGACATGAGGGCATCATGACCATTCTTAGAACAGCAACTTATATAATTCTTGTCATATGATATCTTATGCTAGAGTAATAATTCAATCACAATATAGAGTATGAATCGTAAACTTCATTGAAAACTATCAAACTATAATCTCAGTCATTGAAGCAATTGCAATTTATCATAACATAGGAAAGAGTCAATGTATAAGAGCTTTTCAGCAAGTCCACATGCTCAACTATCATATAGTCTTTCACAATTGCTGACACTCACGCAATCCTTATGGTTATGGAGTTTTAATCGGACACAGAGAAAGATAGGGGCTTATAGTTTCGCCTCCCAACGTCTTACCTCAAGGGTAATGTCAACAGTAATAGTTCATTAGAACTCACATCCAATTAGCCATATATACTAGGATCTTTCCAACATATTGTGCTTGCCAAAGGATAAAATGTACAAAGGAACGGTGAAGATCACCATGACTCTATTGCAGTATAGGACATAAAAGTAAAAGATAGGCCCTTCGCAGAGGGAAGCAGAGGTTGTCATGCGCTTTTATGGTTGGATGCACAAAATCCTAATGCGAAAGAACGTCACTTTATATTGCCACTTGTGATATGGACCTTTATTATGCAGTTTGTCGCTTTTATTACTTCCATATCACACGATTGCATAAAGCTTATTTCTACCACACCAATCAATCATACATATTTAAAGAGCAATTTTTATTGCTTGCACCGATGACAACTTACTTGATGGATCTTACAACACCCATAGGTAGGTATGGTGGACTCTCATGGCAAAACTGGTTTAAGGGTATTTGGAATCACAACTAGTATTTCTACTTGGTGCAATGAATTTGGCTAGCATGAGGGAGAAAGGCAAGCTCAACATGTTGGAGGATCCAAGACAATATAATTTGTCTCAGATGTAAGAAAACATAACCCATTATGTTGTCTTCCTTGTCCAATGTGAACTCATTAGCATGTCATATTTTAATGAGTGCTCACAATCATAAAAGTTGTCCAAGATAGTATATTTATATGTGAAGACCTCTCTTTCTTTATTACTTCATATTAATTGCAACGATGACCAAAACTATGTTTGTCAACTCTCAACAACTTTTGTTCATCATACTCTTTCTATGTGAGCTCATTACTCTCCATAAGAGTCACATGATCTCTTTGTTTCTTTTTATTTCTTTCTCTTTTCCTTTATTCACTTAGGATCATGGCAAAATAATCAAGCCCTTGACTCAACACTAATCTTTATTATATAGCTCACGGACTCGATTAAATAGAGGGGTAATAAAGAAAAACTCACAACTAGATCATACTAAGTGCTTTTATTCTACTAGAACAAGATATTACCAAAAGGATCGAACTAAGAAAAATTGTAAAGATAAAAGTGATGGTGATACGATACCGGGGCACTCCCCTAAGCTTGGCAGTTGCCAAGTGGAGTGACCATACCCATGTGATTATGTCTCTCTTTTCGGGGATGGTGATCTGATGTTCTTGGGGATGATGCCCCTCAAGATACGATTCTCCTCCTCAAGCTTGTTGACTTGCTGCTTGAGGTCCATTATTTCCTTTCGGAATTTTCCTGTAACAGGCAAAGCTCCCCACACCCAAGGATGATGCATAGCAGCGGGACAACTAGTGACACTCTTTTTCATATTCTCATAAGAAAGAAATCTAACATTGGAAGGGATAACCGAGTTTGGAATAGCTGAGCTCTGCAGTTCTCCCATTGTGAATCCAGCTTGGAGGCGAGAAGTGACTTATTGATCCTCTTCCATGGCATCTATACTCTTCAAATCAGCCTCCATCTCTTCCTCCATTGCTGGCCCAAAGGGGTCAACATGATCGTCTGTCGTTGATCTCGGTGCCGGATGAGACACCCGGCTCTCCCCGACTGACTCTTGCGAAGACATCCTGCTCTAATCTGCAGCAGCAACAACTCGAAACACAAATAGGATATAATTGCGTGATTCGGGAGTCAAAACCCCAGGGAGATTATATAATGAATTCTTGCCGACCAAAATTCGTGTCCTAAAAGAAAACGGAGTCCGGAGAGCACACGAGGTGCCCACGAGGTAGGAGGCACGCCCAGGGGGGTAGGGCGCGCCCTCCACCCTCGTGGAGCCCTCATGTCCTTCCCGGACTACTGCTTATTTTTCTATTTTTCTAAATATTCCAAAACGGAGAAATATTGCCTTAAAAATTGTTTTGGAGTCGGTTTACTTACCGTACCACATACCTATTCCTTTTCGGAGTCTGAAACGTTCCGGAAAGTGTCCCTTATGTATTCCTCCGGGGTTACGGTTTCAATAACATTGGTTTCAACATTTTTAGGATTACCTGAGATATAGTGTTTGATTCTTTGACCGTTCACCACGTTCAGATTTGTGCCTTCGAAGTTGTTGATATTTATGGCACCGGAACGATAGACCTCCTCGATAACATAAGGGCCTTCCCATTTAGAGAGAAGTTTTCCTGCAAAAAATCTTCAACGAGAGTTGTATAGCAATACATAATCACCTACATTAAACTCATGCTTTTGTATTCTTTTATCACGCCACCTTTTAACTTTTTCTTTAAACAACTTGGCATTTTCGTAGACTTGGGTTCTCCATTCATCAAGTGAGCTAATATCAAATAACTTCTTCTCACTAGCAAGTTTAAAATCATAATTAAGTTCTTTAATAGCCCAATAAGCCTTGTGTTCTAGTTCGAGAGGTAAGTGACATGATTTTCCATAGACCATTTTATACGGAGACATTCCCATAGGATTTTTATATGTAGTTCTGTTGGCCCATAATGCATCATCTAGTTTCTTGCACCAATTCTTTCTAGACCTATTGACTGTCTTTTGGAAAATTAATTTGACTTCTCTATTACTCAATTCTACTTGACCACTAGACTGAGGGTGATAAGGGGATGCAATTCTATGATTAACATCATATTTAGCAAGCATTTTACGGAAAGAACCATGAATAAAATGTGAACCACCATCGGTCATTAAATATCTAGGGACTCCAAACCTTGGAAAAATAACTTCTTTAAGCATTTTAATAGAAGTGTTATGATCAGCACTACTAGTTGGAATAGCTTCTACCCACTTAGTAACATAATCAACAGCAACTAAAATATGTGTATAACCACTAGAGGAAGGAAAAGGTCCCATATAGTCAAAGCCCCAAACATCAAATGGTTCAATAACAAGTGAATAATTCATAGGTATTTCTTGACGTCTACTACTATTACCAATTCTTTGACATTCATCACAAGATAAGACAAACTTACGGGCATCCTTGAAGAGAGTAGGCCAATAAAAACTAGATTGCAGTACCTTATGCGTAGTTCTATTTCCAGCATGGTGTCCTCCATAAGCTTCGCAGTGACACTTGCATAGGATCTGTTCCTATTCATGCTCAGGTACACAATGTCTAATAACACTATCTACTCCTTCTTTATAAAGATGTGGGTCATCCCAAAAGTAATGCCTCTAATCATAAAAGAACTTTTTCTTTTGCCGGTATGTGAAACTAGGTGGTATAAACTTAGCAACAATGTAATTAGCATAATCAGCATACCATGGAGCAGTATGAGAAGTATTTATGACATTTAATTGCTCATCAGGAAAGCCATCATCAATAGGTAGTGGATCATCAAGCACATTTTCTAACCTAGACAAGTTGTCTGCAACGGGGTTCTCAGCTCCTTTTCTATCAACAATATGTAAATCAAATTCTTGTAGCAAGAGAACCCATCTAATAAGTCTAGGTTTAGCATATTTCTTTTCTATAAGATATTTAATAGCAGCATGATTAGTGTGAATAGTTACTTTAGAATCAATGACATAAGGTCTAAACTTAGCACAGGTAAATACAACTGCTAAGAATTCTTTTTCAGTAGTAGCATAATTTCTTTGAGCATTGTCTATAGTTTTACTAGTATATTGAATAACATTTAGTTTCTTATCAACTCTTTGTCCTAGAACATCACCTACAGCATAATCACTAGCATCACACATAATTTCAAAGGGTAAATTCCAATCAGGTGGTTGAACAATAGGTGTAGAGATCAATGCTTTCTTAAGTATTTCAAATGCTTCTACACAATCATCATCAAAGACAAATGGTATATCTTTTTGTAATAAATTAGTCAGAGGCCGAGAGATTTTTGATAAGTCCTTGATGAACCTTCTATAAAAAACCGGCATGACCAAGGAAACTTCTTATACCTTTGATGTCCTTGGGACATGGCATCTTTTCAATAGCATTAACCTTGGCTTTATCAACTTCAATACCTCTTTCAGAAACTTTATGCCCCAAGACAATACCTTCATTAACCATAAAGTGGCACTTTTCCCAATTCAAGACAAGATTAGTTTCTTCACATCTCTGCAAAACTCAATCAAGGTTGCTCAAGCAATCATCAAAAGAAGATCCATAGACGGAAAAATCGTCCATGAAAACCTCACAAATCTTTTCACAAAAGTCAGAGAATATAGTCATCATGCATCTTTGAAAGGTAGCAGGTGCATTACATAAACCAAAAGGCATACGTCTATAAGCAAAAGTACCAAAAGGCATGTAAAAGTAGTCTTTGATTGATCTTTGGCTGACACAGGTATTTGAGAGAAACCAGAATAACCATCTAGAAAGCAAAAATGTGTATGTTTGGATAATCTTTCTAGCATTTGATCGATAAAAGGTAAGGGGTAATGATCTTTTTTAGTAGCCTTATTTAATTTGCGGACATCAATTACCATCCTATAACCAGTAATAATTCTTTGAGGAATCAATTCATCTTTATCATTAGGAACAACAGTAATACCTCCCTTCTTAGGGACACAATGGACAGGACTTACCCACTTACTATTGGCAACAAGATAAATTATACCTGCCTCAAGGAGCTTTTGTATCTCCTTTCTTACCACTTCTTTCATTTTAGGATTCAGACGGCGTTGATGATCATGAACTGGTTTAGCATCTTCTTCCAAATTAATTTTATGTTGACATAGAGTGGGACTAATGCCCTTAAGATCATCAAGAGTATACCCAATAACAGCATGATGCTTCTTCAGAGTTTTCAATAATCTCTCTTCTTCATGTTCTGAAAGGTTAGCACTAATAATAACAGGGTATATCCTTTTCTAATCAAGATAAGCATATTTAAGAGTATCAGGTAACGGTTTAAGCTCACACACAAGATCACCCTTGGGTGGAGGAGGATCCCCTAGGATTTCAACAGGTAAATTGTTTTTCAAAATAGGTTCCTATTTAAAGAATACTTCATCTAATTCCCTTCTTTCATTCATAAACATACCATTTTCATGGTCTAGCAGATATTGTTCTAAAGGATCACTAGTAGATATCATTTTCATGCAATAGAAGCAAGACCAATAATTTCATCCTTACTAGGTAATTCTTATTCACGGTGGTGTCTACTAAATTTAGAAAAATTAAATTCATGAGTCATATCATCTAAACCGACAGTAACAACATCCCTTTTGCAATGTATGGTAGCATTAACAGTATTTAAGAAGGGTCTACCAAATATAATGGGACAAAAACTATCTTGTGGGGAACCAAGAAAAAGAAAATCAGCAGGATATTTAGTTTTCCCACACAAGACTTCAACATATCTAACAATTCCCATTGGTGATATAGTATCTCTATTAGCAAGTTTAATTGTAACATCAATATCTTCCATCCCAGCAGGTGCAATATCATGCATAACTTCTTGGTATAAAGAATAAGGTATTGCACTAGCACTAGCACCCATATCACATAAGCCATGATAACAATGATCTCCTATTTTAACAGAAATAACAGGCATGCCTATGACAGGTCTAGGTTTATCTGTATCATAGGGTTTACAGAAATAAATAACATGCCCATCTATATTATCAGACAAGAGATCTTTAACAATAGCAATATTAGGTTCAACTTTAACTTGCTCAGGAGGTGTATATGTTTTAATATTGCTTTTACGAACCACAGTTGAAGCTTTAACATGATCCTTTATCCTAACAGGGAAAGGTGGTATCTCAACATAAGAAGTAGGAACAATAGGATCATTATAAGTAATAGTCTTTTCTTAAACTTTAATAGGTGCAGCTACTTTTACTTCTATGGGAGGATGATATTTAAACCACTTCTCCTTGGGGAGATCAACATAAGCAGCAAAAGATTCACAGAAAGAAGCTACTAACTCAGAGTCAAGTCCATATTTAGTGCTAAATTTACGAAAAATATCGGTATCCATAAAAGATTTAACACAATCAAAACTAGGTGTCATACCTGACTCCTTACCATTGTCGAGGTCCCAATATTCGGAGTTGCATTTAATTCTTTCCAATAAATCCCATTTGAATTCAATAGTCTTCATCATAAAAGAGCCAGCACAAGAAGTATCAAGCATGGTGCGATTGTTACCAGAAAGCCGAGCATAAAGTTTTGAATAATCATTTCTCTTGAGAGCTCATGATTGGGGCATGAATATAACATTGATTTAAGCCTCCCCCAAGCTTGAGCGATGCTTTCTCCTTCGTGAGGCCAAAAATTATATATATAATTGCGATCACGATGAACAAGATGCATAGGATAAAACTTTTGATGAAATTCCAGTTTCAATCATTTGTAGTTCCAACACTCCATATCATCACATAGCCTATACCATGTCGATGCATCTCCCCTCAAAGATAAAGGGAAGACCTTCTTCTTAACAACATCTCCGGGTACACCTGCAAGCTTAAATAATCCACAAACTTCATCCACATATATTAGATGCTCATTAGGATGTTTTGTTCCATCTCCTAAAAAAAGATTAGCTAGCAGTTTTTCTACCATACCCAAAGGAATTTCAAAGCAAGCATTTTCATTTTCAGTAGGTTGAGGAGCAACTCTTTGCTCTACTGGTCGGGGTAAAGATACCCCGAACAAGCCCCTCAGAGATTACTTTCCATAGTAACAAGTGACAGTAAATTTCAGCACACTATATAAATTTTTCCTTACCAAATTCCACCTACCAAAGGCGCTTCACTCCCCGACAAAGGCGCCAGAAAAGAGTCTTGATGACCCACAAGTATAAGGGATCTATCGTAGTCCTTTTGATAAGTAAGAGTGTCGAACCCAACAAGGAGCAGAAGGAAATGATAAGCGGTTTCCAGCAAGGTATTCTCTGCCAGTACTGAAATAAGTGGTAACAGATAGTTTTGTGATAAGATAATTTGTAATGAGCAACAAGTGACAAAAGTAAATAAGGTGAAGCAAGGTGACCCAATCCTTTTTGTATCAAAGGACAAGCCTGGACAAATTCTTATATGATGTAAAGCGCTCCCAGGGACACATGGGATTATCATCAAGCTAGTTTTCATCACATTCATATGATTCGCGTTCGGTACTTTGATAATTTGGTATGTGGTTGGACCAGTGCTTGGGTGCTGCCCTTACTTGGACAAGCTGCCCACTTATGATTAACCTCTATTGCAAGCATCCGCAAATACAACAAAAGTATTAAGGTAAACCTAACCATAGCATGAAACATATGGATCCAAGTCAGCCCCTTACGAAGCAACGCATAAACTAGGGTTTAAGCTTCGGTCACTCTAGCAACCCATCATCTACTTATTACTTCCCAATGCCTTCCTCTAGGCCCAAACAATGGTGAAGTGTCATGTAGTCGACGTTCACATAACACCACTAGAGGAGAGACAACATACATCTCATCAAAATATCGAACGAATACCAAATTCACATGACTACTAATAGCAAGACTTCTCCCATGTCCTCAGGAACAAAAGTAACTACTCACGAAGCATAAACATGTTCATAATATGATGGGTATTAATGTGCATATAGGATCTGAACATATGATCTTCCACCAATTAAACCAACTAGCATCAACTACAAGGAGTAATTAAAACTACTAGCAACCTACTAGCACCAATCCCGAACTTGGAGACAAGAATCAGATACAAGAGATAAACTAGGGTTTTGAGATGAGATGGTGCTGATGAAGATGTTGATGGAGATTGCCCTCTCTCAATGAGAGGAGCGTTGGTGATGACGATGGCGATGATTTCCACCTCCTGGAGGGAAGTTTCCCCAGCAGAACAGCCCCGCTAGAACCCTAGATTGGTTCCGCCAAGGTTCCACCTCGTGGCGGCGGAGTTTCTTTTGAGAAGATGGCTTATGATTTTTTTCCATCGAAAGAGTCCATATAGCAGAAGATGGTCGCCGGAGGGCCACTAGGGGGGCCACGAGGTAGGGGGGTGCGCCTAGGGGGTAGGGCGCCCCCCCCCACCCTCGTGGGCAGGGTGTGGCCCCCCTGGTGAAGTTCTTGCGCTCAATGTTTTTTTATATATTTGGAAAACATGATCCGTGAAGTTTCAGGACTTTTGGAGCTGTGCAGAATAGGTCTCTAATATTTGCTCCTTTTCCAGCCAGAATCCCAGCTGCCGCCATTCTCCCTCTTTATGTAAACCTTGTAAAATAAGAGAGAATAGGCATAAGTATTGTGACATAATATGTAATAATAGCCCACAATGCAATAAATATTGATATAAAAGCATGATGCAAAATGGACGTATCAAATGCGCAAGCAACTTGATGCAAAACAAGGCATGATATGCGAGATGTGATATGCAATGCATATGCGTGCTCCGGAAGGAAAATATTGATAAAGGCATCAACTTGGCAAAACAAGTGTGCCTTTGGAAAGATGAGTTGATTTCGGTTGAAATCGATATAAAGATCACCGGAATCGGATGCATGGTTTGCAAATGGCAAGCAAAAACAAGAATGGCACAATTATGCGATTAACAACATGATGCCATCTATAATGCAACAAGGAACTAAGCTACCGCACTCCAACATAGCAACAAAGCACATGGCAGTGATCTACTCAAGATGCTTGACAAAAGATGAACACTGAGCTACGGCTAAAACACACTAGAGCAGGTTCAAACAAGCATGGCAAAAGTGCAAAAGATATCATCTTCACAGACTTTGTGAAAATACTAACATGCCAGGAATTAACATCAGGAAGCAATGTTTAGAGCAAGCAAACAACATGCTACAGGAACAGAACATAGCAATACAAGGCATGTCATGAATCTACTCAAAGAATATCACAAAAGTCCCTTACTGACCATAAGCCAAAAAGGATCAGAAGATACGATGGCACCCATGTAAACATAGCAAGTTTCGTTAACAGATTCAAACTTAGCAGAAAACTGGACATGGCAAAAACAGAATAACGAAGGCATCTTTGTGAGCTCGATTCACTCACCACAAGGCATTGAATGACAAACTAAGCATACTACCAGCACAAAGACATGATAATAAGGCTAACAATGGCAAGAACAAGTTTATAGCATGCTTGGATCAACTACAACATCCATGGCAAAATTGATTAACATGTAAACAATCTGCCAGGAACATTTTATAGCAAAAGTAGAGCAAGATTAAGTCATGCTAGGCGACTATATAATGGCAAACAGGGGCATGGATGGATAGAGCATATCCATATGTCAAAATCATCCTTACTGAAGATACTCAAAATAAGCATGGATCACTCTGTAGCATCATGAATACATGGCATAAAAATAATAGCAGGGAAATGGCTGAAATTCTAAGTCCCTGAAATCAGCAATATCACGAGAGCTACGTTGCATGCTTGTGCTAGTCACCACATTGATCACAAAAATACATGGCATACACCCCTGTAAAGACGGCATGACATAGCCCAAAACACATGTAGAGCTCATGCCCATATGCAGCACACAACAAATGTAGCAAAAATGATAAATGCTCATACTCTGCTAAGAATTAGCACCTAACATTTTATAGCACTCTTGCATCAGTCATTTGGGCATCAAGATGGGCTCAAACAAGGATATCACAACGAAACAAAATGAAGAGCACATCCTTATGAACATTTTGATATATAGCACGCACAAAATAGAGTAGTATGCAACAAGTTATGGCATGATGAACAGGGCCTGAAATTGAAGCAGATCTAGGGTTTGCTCTTGGCGTGGATCCCGAGGTTCGCCGGAGTGAGCTTGAACTCGCCGGAGATCGGCGCCGGGGTGGATGGAGATGGCCGGAACGGGCGGGGCTCGCCGGATCTGAAGGAGAAGGACGGGGGGACCAGATCCGGTCGCCGGGGCGTGGCTCCCGTGGCGGCGAATGGCGGAGGTGGCGGGGCGACGTGGCCGGAGGCGACGGGGCGGCGGTCGACGGTGAGACCCTCAGGTGGCGGCATGCACTGGGTCGGGCGGCGAAAGGCGCGGGGCGGCGCGCGGGCCGAGAGGAGAGGTGGCGGCGGGGACGACCGGGCCTCGGGGGCCCGCGGCGGGCCACGGCAGGCCGGTGGTGCTGGGGCGGCTCGGGGCCACGTGGCGCGCTCTGAGAGGCTCAGGGCGGCGGCGCGTTTTGTCCGGCCGGACCGGACTTGTCCGGCGGCGCGGGGTGGAAGAAGGCTAGGGTTTCGGCCGAATTTTGGAGGGGGTGCACATATTTATACATAGAAGGAGGTGGAAGTGTCCAAATGACGTGTAGTTTTTGAGCACGCGATCGTGATCCGACGAAGGAGGACACGGGATAGGTTTGGATGGGTTATTGGGCCACTTTAGAGGGGTGTTGGGTTTCAACACACATGAGGCCTTTACGGTTCCAAGGCCGTTCCATGGACGAGGGGTGTTGGGTGAACCGTTGGAGTATCAAACAGACTCCAAATGGCACGAAAGTTGACAGGCGGTCTACCGGTGGTGTACCAAGGCCGCTTGGCAAATCTCCGTCCATTCTGAGAACGTTTAACACCCGCACATGAAAAGAGATAAAAGGGTGCGCCGGAGGACGTAGGAGTGTCGGATTGCAAAACGGATAATGGGGAAAATGCTCGGATGCATGAGACGAACAAATATGCAAATGTGATGCACATGATGACATGATATGAAATGCATGACATGACCAAAATGCGAAACGAAGACAAGACCAACCATGAAGGGAAAAAATCATAACTTAGAGCCGAAAATGGCAATAGTTGGAGTACAAATATGGCAAATTACATCCGGGGCGTTACAGAAGAGACCTCTCCCCCGCGGCAGAGCGAGCTCCTCTGGGCCTTCTCTAATGACGACGACACCAGTGAGCACCCAGTCAAGGAGTCACCGGTCTCCATCGGGGTCACCACGAGGTCCGGTGGCACCCCAGGAAGAGGCTAAGCCAGGGGATCCCAAAGAAGGATAGGTTGGCACTAATTCCCCAGGGCAGCGGCTCCATCTCGTCGCCGGCCGCCACCATCGTAGAGCCGGCTGCACGCTCATCCACTCCTGAGAGCGCGACAATGCCTGTGCCTGGGAAGCTTGCGCTCCTGGGCAGGAAGCGGGATTACCTCGCTGAGGATCAGTAATTGTATCTCCTTTCCCTTGCTCTTGATCTTGACTAGTACTCAATGTCTCCATCTTGATGCCAGGTTGACATCGGCGGTGAAGAGGAAGAAATAGGATGTCGTAGCCGCCGAGGCTAAGCCATCCGAAGTGGTCGCAACAACTCTGGTGCAGAAGGGCTTGGATGCCTCTCTTGCTCCTGCGGTAGGGTTACCCCCCCCCCCCCCCCGAGGCTCTGGGGCCCAGCCTCAGGAGAAGACGGTCCCTGCGGCCAAGACGACTCCGGAGGCACTCGCCCTCAGTTAGTCTGCCAAGGACACGAGGGCCGATAATGCTAATGCCACAACCTGGAATACCTACCAGAAACTCGTTGATGAATCAAACAAGATCAGCTGCCTCATTCTATCTTGTATGGATCCTGATTTGCAGCAACATTTCAAAGATGTTAGGGCTTTCGATATGATCGAGAGTCTCAAGAGCATGTTTCAGGTACAGGCTAGGACCGAAGGTTCAACGTCTGGCGATCCTTGATGGATGGCAAGCTGAGGGAAGGTGGTCCACTGAGCCCGCATGTGATCAAGATGATCGGATACATGCAAGCTTTGGATCGATTAGGCTTCCTGCTCTTGGATGAGCTGGATATAGATGTAGTTCTAGGTTCTCTTCCGCCTAGCTATGGGATGTTCATCTCGAACTATCATATGCATGGCATGCATAAGAAGCTCATTGAATTGCATGGGATGCTTATGGTGGCAGAGTAGGATATAAAGAAAGGCACTCATCAAAGTGTTGATGGTGCGGAACTCGGGCAAGTTCAAGAGGAGTTGGGACAAGAAGAAGACCAAGGAAAAGGGCACGGAGATGGTAACCTCTGCCGCTGCGCCGAAGTCCGTCCCGGACTCAAAGACCATTTGCTACCATTGCAAGGACACTAGTCACTGGAAGAGGAACTGTAGCAAGTGGCTTGCAAAGCGTGGAAAGAAGGCTGGGAATGCTGCTTCAGGCAAAGGTACACTTGTTACATATGTTATAGACATTTACCTTGCTGACATACCTAGTAGCTCTTGGGTATATGATACCAGATCGGTTGTTCATATTTGGAACTCAATGCAGAGGCTGGTAAGAACTAGGCGTGTGGCACAAGGGGAGATTGACATCAGGGTCGACAACAAAGCAAGAGTTGCTGCATTGGAGGTCGGCACGATGTAGCTCCAACTTCCTTCTGGATTTATTTTGGAATTGAATAATTGTTATTTCATTCCTGCACTTAGTCGGAACATTATTTCTGCCTCTTGCTTGATGAGTCAGGGTTATGAATTCAATTTAAAGGACAATGGATGTTCATTTTATTTCAATGGTATGTTCCACGGCTATGCGCCCATTGTTGATGGGCTATTTATATTGAATCTAGAAAGGAACCGGTCTATAACGTGAATGTCAAGAGGCATAAGCCCAATGAGATAAATGCAACATACTTCTGGCATTTCCGGCTTGGACACATTAGTCTAAAATGCATGAAGAAGCTCCATGATGATGGACTCCTAACTTCGTATGACTTTGGGTCATTCGAGACATGCGAATCATGCTTGCTCAGCAAGATGACTAAGTCTCCTTTTACAAAGAGTTGCGAGAGGGCGTCCGAGCTGTTGGAGCTTATACACAGTGATGTGTGTGGTCCAATGAGCACAACTGCCAGAGGCGGCTATCAGTACTTTGTGACTTTTACGAACGACTTGAGTAGATATGGATATGTCTATTTGATGAGGCACAAGTTGGAAACTTTTGAAAAGTTCAAAGAGTTTTAGAACAAGGTTGAAAATCAGCTCGGCAAGACTATAAAGCTTCTATGATCAGATTGTGGAGGTGAGTACATGAGCTAGGAGTTTGATGATCATCTGAAAAGCTGAGGTATAGGACCTCAGCTCACATCTCCGGGTACGCCACAAAGAAACAGTGTGTCGGGATGGAGGAATAGGACCTTATTGGACATGGTCCGGTCAATGATGAGCAAATCGGATTTACCCTTCTCATTCTGGGGATACGCTCTAGAAACTATAGCTTTGACACATAGCAGGGTACCATCAAAATCCGTAGACAAGACACCACATGAAATGTGGACCAGGAAGAGTACCAGTTTGTATTTTCAAAAGATTTGGGGTTGTGAAGCATTCGTCAAGCAACTTATGTCAGGCAAGCTTACACCCAAGTCGGATAAATGCATATTTGTGGGATATCTGAGGGAAACCTTGGGATATAGCTTCTCCAACCAAGAAGAGAACAAAGTGTTTGTAGCTCGGAACGGGGTTTTCCTTGAGAAAGAGTTTCTCAGTCGGGAAGCCAGTGGGAGGACGATCTGACTCGAAGAAATTCAAGGACCACTCAGGGATGGCTCGGCAGGTGATGAGATCATACCGAAGTCAGTCAGAGATCCTGTAGTGGAAGCGGCACCGGAACCACGGAGGTCAGAAAGATTGCGCACGATGAGTGATGTATTGTTGCTAGAAAGGGATGAGCCGGCCACGTATACGAAAGGGATGATGAGACCGGATTTAGGGGCATGGCTAGAGGCCATGAGATCCTAGTTAAAGTTCATGTATAAGAATGAAGTCTGGGAATTGGTTGATCCGCCGCCTGGCGTAAAGGCCATTGGTTGCAAATGGGTCTTTTTGAAGAAAACTGATGTGGATGGAAATGTTCAAATCCAAAAAGCTCGGCTTGTCGCTAAAGGTTATGGACAAGTTCAAGGAATTGACTACGATGAGACTTACTCGCCAGTAGCGATGCTGAAGTCGGTGTGGATCGTACTAGATATAGCTGCATATTTCGATTATAAGATATGGCAGATGGATGTCAAAACGGCTTTCCATCATGGAAATTTAACCGATGACATGTATATTATACAACCCGAGGGTTTTGTCAATCCGACTAGTGCTAGTATGGTATGCAAGCTCAAGAGATCCATTTATGGGTTGATGCAATCATCTCGGAGTTGAAACATTCACTTTGATGAGGTCGTCACTGGCCCTAGTTTCATCAAAAGCGAAGAGGACGCTTGCTTATACAAGAAGTTAAGTGGGAGCTTGATATTGTTTTTGATCTTGTATGCAAATGACATACTACTCAAATGATGTTTCGATGGTGAACTCAGTCAAGGACATTGAATGGCAAGTTTTCAATGAAGGACCTTGGTGAGGCATTTACATTTTAGGCATCAAGATCTAAAGAGATAGATCGAGGAGGCTGCTCGGCTTGAGCCAGAGCACGTACATAGATAAAGTGTTGAAGCGTTTCAACATGAGTGAGGCCAAGAAAGGGTTCTTGCTTGTCTCACATGGTATAAGGCTAACCGAGACTCAGAGTCCTTTGACATCTAATGAGCGAAGCAGGACGAGTCAGATTCTGTATGCCTCGGCAATCGGATCCATCATTGTGGCTTGATGTTTCTTTTGCAATAAGCCTAACGAGTAGATACTAGGCCAACCCAGGAGAGAGTCACTGGGCAATGGTAAAGACTATTTTGAAGTACCTGAAAAGGACTAAACAAATGTTCCTAGTTTATGGAGGTGAGGAAGAGCTCGTCCTAAGTGGTTAGCCCGATGCTAGTTTCCAAATCAACAGAGATGATTCTTGATCACAGTCCAGATTTGTGTACTTCATGAACGGAGGAGCAGTGATCAGGATGAATTCCAAGAAAGATAAAGTGGCTGATTCTACCACAGAAGCCGAATACATTGCGGCTTGTGAAGCTGCAAAGGAAGGTGTTTGGATCCGGAACTTTCTGGATGATCTTGGTATTTTCCCAGCCTCAGTAAAACCGTTGGACCTTTATTGTGATAATTTTGGTGCCATCGCACAAGCCAAGGAGCCAAGGAATCACCACAAGACCAGAAACATAGATCGGAAATATCACCTGAGACAAAAGATCGTAAAGAATGGTGATGTTGAGTTATGCAAAATTCACACAGATGCAAATGTTACAGATTCATTGACTAAGTCGCTTCCACAACCCAAGCATGAGGGGCATGTTAGAGAAATGGGCATTCGATGTCTACTTGATTGACTCTAGTCCAAGTGGGAGACTATCGGAGATATGCCCTAGAGGCAATCATGTACACTACAAAAAAAGACACATCGGTGACATTTTGGGCTGAACAAAAAAAATACTGTCATGATTATGACACTTCTATGACGACAATTGTGACAAAACCCGGCATCATCATAGATGTGGTGGGCTCCTACTCTTATGACAAAAAATCATGACCGAAAATGGGATTTTTAGTCCTGGGCGGGCCGGAGGCGAAGCTGCATGACATTCTTTGGGCCGTCCATGAGGGAAAAAACTGTGGGAGAAGCGAGGGCGAGGAAAATATCGGGGAGTTCCCGGTTACGGTGCGTGGTCGGGGGCCGAGCGATGCGCATTTCTCTCGTACACGTACGCGTGTGGGTGCGAGGTGTTTGGCTCTAACTGAACCCGAGCGAGGCACTCGCCTACTGAACCCAAGCGATTGCACTGCAGGCTACGTGTTACTGAACCCGAGCGATCGATCGATCTGGCTGTTAACTGAACCCGATCGAGTGATTCCTTCACCACTGTTGCTTATTGAAGCCGATCGAACATGTTGCCTCTTGATGAAGAGTGAGCATTGTTGGGGGTTGGATGAATAGTTCCTGGTGGGGGTTGGATGAACAGGAACCCGTGGTAGTAGAGGCCATTGTCGCTGGATGAACAGGACACAGATCGAGCCGATTGGGGTGGATGAACAGGACCCTCTGGAGGGCTGGTTAAACAGTTGCCGGTGGAGGGCTAGATGAATAGTAGCCCGTGGAGGGGTGGTTGAACAGGAACACGTGGAGAGGGCAGGTTGGACAGTAGCCAGTGGAGGAGCGGTGGAGGCTGGATGAAAAGGAGCCCATGGATGAACAGTAGCTGGTGGAGGTAGGAGGGAGACGCCGTGGACGAACAATCGCAAGTGGAGGCTGGAGGAGGTCGATGGTGGATGAACAATAGCCCGTGGAGGCAGTCGATGGTGGAGATAAACAGTAGCCCATGGAGTACCGTTTTGCGGTACGCCACACCCCTCCCGATGAACAGGACCCCCGTTTCGACAGTAGCACTCCAACACAAGTTTGTTTCCTCCGTTTTGCGATACGCCACACCCCTCCACATCAACAGGACCCCGTTTCGATCGTAGGAGGTCGAACACAAGGTCGCTTCCTCCGTTCTGCGGTAGCCAGGCCTCATTTCGATCGGCTATTCCATCCAAGCCGGTTGGCTCCCGATGAATAGCACGCATTCCATTGCCTCCCGATGAACACGATGACGCAGTTTCTTTGTTTTGACCCAGCCGGTTGGCTGCCCATGAACAGGACGCCGTCACTGCCTCTCCATGTACACGAGCCTTGGACGTACATATGCGCGAGTACGCATTCGAGACCCCGCCCGTATGTATGTACGTGGACGTATTTACTTTCTTGCACCCTGGTTGTACGTACATGTACATGCTACGTGCGCACCTCTACTACGGCACGTGCCCTTCCTTACTCGGTCACGCTTCATCGCTGCAGCTTGCAGATAGACGGATTTACCAGTATGTATGTACACGTTCGTGACCAAAATGACAACGCTACGTACGCTTCGACCAGGTGGGGCCCGACTATCAGGGAGGATAAGGAGGCACTTCCTTGCATGCGAAGATTTAGCTGGTGGGTCCCAGCAGTCAAGGGGAAAACATTTTTCTCGTGAAATACAATCGACCGTCCGGTGGGTCCCTGCTGTCAAGTGGAGGAATCATTATTTTGCGCGTAATAAGGAGGCACTTCCTTGCTGCGGCCGTGGATCCAGCTGTCAGCCTCTCCACGTTCAGTACTCTTCCGATGGAAGTCTGTTCCTTGACCACATTGACCACGCATGCCGTGAATACCAAGGCGGTGGACGACGGTGAGGCCTGGGAAGGGGACAACTCTGAGCCGGGAAAGCCGCCACAGCGGATGCCCACGTGGAGGGGAGTACGAGAGTTGACTAGTTCCGCTGCAGTGTGAGGCTGCCGTCACCGCAGAATAATAGGGGGTGTGGGTTAGTAGAGGGATGGCCCGGCCAGCGGTGGGAGTAGTAGGGGGCGGTGAGGCCTCCGCAGCAGCACAGCCGACCACGGGAGGCAGGAGCAGGCTGCATGACCGGCGGTTGGTTTGGGCGGCTAGAGCAAGAAGACTAGAGGTTGAATAAGCACCACGACCGTTGGATCGACACCTTACGGTGATCGGAGCTAGAATCGTACATATTAAATAAGTTGACAAAGCCCTCCGTCCAAGTCAGTAGGCCCACAAGTCAGCCTCCAACTACGATGGGTCCCAGCTAGCAGGGGGAGTATTCATTTTTTTGTGGGTAATAAGGAGGCACTTCCTTGCATGCAAAGATATAGCTGGTGGGTCCGACCTGTCAGCGGGAGGAATGTTTTTTTTTGCAAAATACAGAGGACCTTCCGGTGGGTCCCAGCTGTCAGGTGGAGGAATCATTATTTTGCGCATAGTAAGGAGGCATTTCCTTGCATGCGGTCGTGGACCCAACTGCCGGCCTCTCCACGTAACGTCCTGTTCCGATGGATGTCGTTCGTTGACCACACCACGCAAAGAGCACCAGGGCGGTGGACGACGGCGAGGCCTAGGAAGGGAACGACATAGATCCAGGGAAGACTCGGCAGTTGTTTCCCACACGGAGGGAAGTATGAGGGTTTACTGGTTCTTCTGTTGTCGCTGAAGAATAACAGCATGTGTGGGTGAGTAGAGGGATGGCCAGGTGAACGATGGGAGTAGGGTGGGGCCGTGAGGCCTGCGCGGCAGCACAGCCAGCCACGAGAGGAGGGAGCAGGCAGTCCCGTCGGTGCTTGTTTGAGCGGCTGGAGCTGGAAGAACAGAGATTGAAGAAGCACAACGGTCGTTGGATGGACATCCAACAGTCACTGCTCTCGTGTGTTGACTAAGTTGACACGGCGTTGTGTGTGCGCCAACCTTTTCTAGGAAAGCGTACGCGTCAACCTATAGTAGGTGCACTAGTCAGCCTCAAATATGTGGAAAACAGCATGCAGCCCATCTGCCATTATTTCTAATAATTTACAACCCATTTGCTAATTCTTAAGGTTTTTTTGGAGCCCATATTCTTTTTGTTGGCATTATAGCCCATATTGTGGCCACGGTTAAAAAATTATACGAAATTTTGCATATTTCGATGCGGTCCGAACTATTTTTAATCCCAAAATTTCAAGTCACATTCAAACTAATTTTAAAAATAAATGTATATCAATATGAAATCCAACAAATTGTCCACGCATAAAAATCAATGCAATTTAAAATGTCAATGAGAAAAAAAAGAAATTTGAAACTAATTGCCGGTTTGTTGTGTTTTAAAAATGTACAACCCATTTCTCATTACTGATAGCCCATTTTCTGGGCCAGCCGAATGAAGCTCTCCTCATCTTGAAAGATTTACAGCCCAACAGGGCTGACAAAGTGACCTACTTGACAAAGCATAGAAAACTGCGTTAGCCATTTTCAGAAAGAAAAAAACTACTGGGCTGGTCTTGAGATAAGCTCAACACACAAGGCTATCTAAACAGGCCAGAGTGCCCCGCATAGCCTAGTTGACACCCTGGTTTCGTCACAACAAAAATAACTGGGCGAGCTGCTGGGTCCCTGGTGTCAGCCGCTCGTTGTGCAATTCTCTTGTTTATTGACTACGTTGACAATGGGATGGGACCCAGATGTCAGAAATCCATTTGGAGGAACCATTTTTTGGCTTGAAATAAGGAGGCACTTGCTTGCGTACTGGCATGACCTTGGTGGGTCCCTGTTGTCATCCTCTCCACGTACCATCATCTCCTGATTGTGTACAGGTCAACCTGGTAGGCGCACAAGTCAGCCTCTAAACCCGTGGCGAACAAATACAAATCATTTAAAAAAATAACAGCCCATTCCATACGTTCAAACAGAAAGTTCAACATTCAGAGCAAAGTAACAGGTCTAAATCAGGTATAGAGTACTAAACTTCCCCGTTGAGAACCATGATAGTCAAGTTAACTATCTACTCCCACTAATATACTAGAAGTGTACAAGTACTAACTTACTCTTAGCTAACTAGACGATGCCGGCCTCCATTGATAACCCACAAGTATAGGGGATCGCAACAGTTTTCGAGGGTAGAGTATTCAACCCAAATTTATTGATTCGACACAAGGGGAGCGAAAGAATAGTCTCAAGTATTAACATTTGAGTTGTCAATTCAACTACACCTGAAGGACTTAATATCTGCAGCAGAGTATTTAGTAGCAAAGTAATATGTAAGTAACGGTAACGGTGGAAAAAATAGCAGTAATAGTTTTGTAGTGATTGTAACAGTGGCACCGGAAAAGTAACTAAGCAGAGATCAATATGTGAAAAGCTCATAGGCATTGGATCAGTGATGGATAATTATGTCGGATGTGATTCCTCATGCAACAGTTATAACATAGGGTGACACAGAACTAGCTCCAGTTCATCAATGGAATGTAGGCATGTATTCCGAATATAGTCCTACGGGCTTATGGAAAAGAACTTGCATGCCATCTTTTGTCCTACCCACCCATGGCAGCGGGGTCCTATTGGAAACTAAGGGATATTAAGGCCTCCTTTTAATAGAGTACCGGACCAAAGCATTAACACTTAGTGAATACATGAACTCCTCGAACTATAGTCATCACCGGGAGTGGTCCCGATTATTGTCACTTCGGGGTTACCGGATCATAACACATAGTAGGTGACTATTGACTTGCAAAATAGGATCAAGAACTCACATATATTCATGAAAACATAATAGGTTTAGATCTGAAATCATGGCACTCGGTCCCTAGTGACAAGCATTAAGCATAGCAAAGTCATAGCAACATCAATTTTAGAACATAATGGATACTAGGGATCAAACCCTAACAAAACTAACTCAATTACATGATAAATCTCATCCAACCCATCACTGTCCAGCAAGCCTACGATGGAATTACTCACGCACGGTGGTGAGCATCATGAAATTGGTGATGGAGGAAGGTTGATGATGACGATGGCGACATATTCCCCTCTTCGGAGACCCGAACGGACTCCAGATCAGCCCTCCCAAGAGAGATTAGGGCTTGGCGGCGGCTCCGTATCATAAAACGTGATGAATCCTTCCCCCTCATTTTTTCTCCCCGAACGTGAATATATAGAGTTGGAGTTGAGGTCGGTGGAGCCTCAGGGCCCCCCAAATAGGGGACGCTCCCGCACCCTCGTGGACAGGGTGTGGCCACCCTGGTGTTGATTCCTTCGCCGGTATTTTTTATAAATTCCAAAAATATTCTCCATGAAGTTTCAGGTCATTTTGAGAACTTCTATTTCTGCACAAAAATAACACCATGGCAATTCTGCTGAAAACAGCGTCAGTCCGGGTTAGTTCCATTCAAATCATGCAAGTTAGAGTCCAAAACAAGGTGAAAAGTGTTTGGAAAAGTAGATACAATGGAGACGTATCAGACATCTGCGATAAATGCTAAACGCCGGCACCAACGTCCTCTGCCTCGCCTCGGACTTGCCAGAGGTGCAATAGGGCGCGTTGCTCACACGCGTCGGCCCCTTCCATGCCGGCTGGTCCACCAAAGCTTTGGCCTCTAAGAGGGAAACCCACTTGACGATCTCGTAGTAAAATTCGACGTCGTGAATGTGTGCGTGCCCGACAGCCTCCAGGGCTATTTGCCAGGCGCCGTCCTCCATGTAGTCGGCCTAGTTGCGGGTGCTCTGCTCGCGACTCCGAGCATCGGTGCGCTGCTCCTCCATGTCCCACTGGCGGCGCCAATCGGCGATACGCTGCTCCTCCGCTAGGTGGTCATGCTCCAACAAGTCCTCATACTCCGCATTGCCATCTATAGACCAATAGAATGCCTCCTCCCTCCGTCTGCCTTCCGGTGAAAAACCGAACACTAGTTCCGGTGGTGACCGCCTCTGGCATCGCCTATTGTGGACGGGCGGGGGCATGATAGACATGTCGAGAGAGATGATAAGTGGCAAGCGATGTCAGGCCAGTGGGGGGTTATGAGGATAGGGCGAGTAGGGTGATGGTCCCACCGGAGAACGCCGGGAACCAGTAATTATAGGCGGAATGTAGGTGAACCAGCGTGTCGCGGGAAATGCGACAGTCATCACGGTCATCGGAATTCAATGCATAAGGAGGCATGGCTTAGCAACCCAGCTTGTCCTGGAAAACTAGAAAAACTAAAATTATGACTATGTCATCCCGTCAGTGGTGCGTCCCGTCCATGCTGGGTCGCACGTCAGCATGACGGTCAAACGAGTGCACTCCATTCATCCAAATGTGGAACGTGTGTGATCCACTGGGTATTCACGTAGGATCAAGTTCGTCGGATAGTGTATGAGTAGGATCGCAATAGCGGATGCACGTTCGCTGAGAGATAAAGCATTTGCGAACTTTTTGCTGGCAGTTTCTTTAGATTCGCATGGCATTTTCTTTAGATAAGCATGTTAGTTTCTTCAGAGGTAGGCATTTTTATTCAAAAAACTTCCACTTTGAATCTTTCATCGCAACTAAAACTGCCAGGAGCGCATTAGTAGGCTAGTTACTGATCGATCAGTAACTTGTAAACACTGAGCGAACAGAAATGAGGAACTGTTAGTAACTTGTAAACACTAAGAACACAGAAATAAGGATCATGTTGTGCACAGTAGTAAGAGCCGACCGTTCAAAATATTCACACGAGACTCACATGCCTGGCATTGTAATATGTTCATGTTAGTAGCCCAAATTCATAACCAACTAGTACGATTCCCATACATAAGATCAACATGTTAATCATGTCAATGATTCATAGATCATATACAAATATGTAGCTCCAAAAGCAAAGATGTAGAAAAAATATTTGTTCTTCCTACTAACATGGATGCTTCTCTTGGCCAACATTTAGTACAGAGTGAAAGACAAATTTGTTTGTGAAGTCTACAATTCCTTTTGGAAACGTACGTGGTTTCACCAACAGCTGGAACCATGAGAATGAACCACAAATGATGGAGGAACAACCACTTCAATATGATTTGGTCTTCTCTCAATCACACGGTGAGACTATTTTCGGAATAAAAACTTTTAACTTAGGCAAAATGATGCCCATTTTATAATTAGACCAAAGCAATGAAGCAGCTAGTGTTGGCCAATAAATAGTACAGTACTACTTTTGTGCAGTCCATGAAGTGACTATCCAATCTTTCTGTGTCTATTTTCAAATGGCACTGTATGTAGTGACTATACTATTCTCTTGTGAAGTTCAACCAAAATTGCGGGCACTTTGTTTGTTTGCCAAATAGCAACGGGTAGACATCTGTCTGCACAAATATCAAGCAGCCAGTAAACATATACCCCACCTTGTATTTTCGGTTTAAACACGTCTCTTCCACTTAGCATCTGCCATGTTATGCACTGGAGAATTTCATGTTGTCATGTTTTGCCCTGGAAAATTTCGTACTGAATTGATTTACTAGTTCAGAGCAGAAATATAGCACCTATTCTTCATCAGACCAAGGATATCCATGTTTGTAATGACGGAAGAGGTGAAATCGATGCAACAGAAATTGAGCATCCAATCATTCAATCATGTCCTGCACCTCCAATGTAGGTCCACCCTGCCAATAGGTTCACATGCAAACCACTAATATTAGTATCTAATGACAGGACAAAAATAGTAGCAAGATAGTAGCAAACCATGTACCTTCGTAATTAACAGCTCATAGTGCCACCAATTGGATATAAAGGTTTGGAAGAAAGCATGCTCCTAATGTTGAACCATTTGGACTTTTTGTGCAGTTCCACTAAAATCGAGCATCCCTGTTTGCATAGATATTGAAAGTGTGATTACTATAAAAGTGGAACTAGTTGAAGCATAGACTCACAAATATAAGCATTCCAATTTCTTAATGGGAAACGGTAGCAAGACTGTTTCTTAATGGGATAAATAAGGCAACAACAGATGATGTCAGGAAGGCATACATAGTAGTTTCTTAAAAACTGAACCATTCCTGACCTTTCCTCTTCTTTTAAGCATATTTGGTGTAGTTGAACTAAAATAAAATGTCAGATTTCGGGTTCCGCAGACCCTTGAGAGGTTCGAACTCTAGGGTGCGTGCGAAGAAATCAACCTCCCCAGTCTGCCTACTCGCCAATCTCTCGGCCTAGCTTGATGAACAGGAAGGAAACGAGACACAACGGTTTACCCAGGTTCGGGCCACCTTGCAGTGTAAAACCCTACTCCTTCTTTGTGGTGGATTGGCCTCGAGGGGTTGAGGATGAACTAGTATAGTGGGAGAACCACCTCAGGAGGAGGAGTGTTCTTGGGCTCGAGTGAGCTGGTGAGTGTGAGGATGGAATGGATCCGATCCGGTCTCCCCTCTCTGGTGGTGGCTAAGTCCTATTTATAGTGGCCTTGGTCCTCTTCCCAAATGAAGATGGGAACGCATCCCACAATGGCCAAATTCGAAGGGAGACAACTAGTACATGATATCCTGACAAAAGTAGTCTTCGCCTGCGAAAGCCTCAGATCGTGACGCTGCGGTGGACTCGGCGACGATCTCCATCCTGCTATCCTACTGGTCTTGGTCTTGTTGCACTGGAATGGAAACCTTTGGCTGATTCCTTGGGACTCTACGTCTGCGCTTGCCTCCTTAGCACCAAAGAGGAAACTGGTACACTACGCCTGTTGGCGCCCACCTGGCCTTGGTCGTCCTGGCTCACGTCATCGGAACCTCATGAGGTGAAGCCTGCATAGAAATCTCCGCTCCTTGGGAGCCAGCCTGAGGAGGCCGCTACCTGTGGAGGTCTTGGTGTCGTCTGCCTCACGAGGCTCGGCCCCTCGCGAGGGTCTTGAGTCGTTGATGCTGAAGGCGAGCCGTACTAGGCCCGTCGATGAAGCCATGCCATGGGCCGCAGGCAGGCAAGTCTGGGTACCCCCGTTTCGAGAACGCCGACAGTAGCCCCCGGACCCAAGGCACACTCGAACATGGCCGACGCGTGGCGATTGATGGGATGTGTGCGTCTCCGCTTCCCCACATGGCTTCGGCAACTGTCCCAGGCTGACAAAAGGCTGGTGCTTGGTGCGGACCCTTAATTGTCTTTGCTTCGTCTTTCTCTAGATCCATTTCTTCCTCTGCTTCGAGCACCTCCAGATCTGCTGAATCCTTCCCCTAAACTTGTCGCTGATGGCCACCAACAAGGCGAAATCTTCGGCTCCGGCTACACGCCCGACATCTTGGTTCGAGCTGTCCCTAAGCGTGTCCACCATCGCCAAAGAGAAGCACCTCGCCACCATGCTCCCACTAACGGTGGGCGATGGCAATGAGGGGGGAGAGCCGGCGCTCTGGGTCGGCTCTGCCGCTGGTAGCCTTGGGTGACACCTTTTACCCCATCTTCCTGCACAGCGTCCTTGCTGGGTCAGTCCCCATTTCTCCGGCTTCTTCTACGCCATCCTTCGCTAGTACGGGCTCCACGCCCTCCATATTCATCCCAACTCCATCCTCCCCATGTCAATCTTCGCCTTCTACTGCGAGGCATTCGTGGGGTGATGCCCCCCGTCGCCTTGTTCCGCCACTTCTTCTACCTCCAGCTGAACAGCCGCAAGTGCTCTGGATGTGCCTGTTTTATCATGGCACATGGTAGAAACGCGATCTCGAGGGCTGGGAAGAAGGTGGAGGACTTCCATAACAAGTGGATCTTCATGGAAGCCAAGTGCTCCCACGCTCGGGTAGAGCTGCCGACCACCTTCCCGGTGAAGCTGGACCGGTGGACTCATGAGAAGCTCACCGACCCCCTTGCGGAGCAGTTCCTGCAGCAGATGACGGCTGACCTGGACGCAGAACAGCTGACGGGGGCAATGATCATCAAGGAGTTCCTGACGCAACGCCTGGCTCCGCTCCAGGCGCATTGGTGCCCCTTGTGGAGCTTCAAGGGCACAGAAGACGACCTCCAGTTGTGCCCGGATGCCTTGTCCAACGAGGAGCTAAACAAACTCATGCGTACCTTGCTGGGGAAGGACCAGGGCAGCCCACCTGAAGCCCATCTCCCGCTGTGCCGTCGTGAGGGCAGGGAGGAGGTGGCCGCCGCCATGCCTGTCTTCAATGAGGAAGGGCTCGTGCCGCTGAAGCCCTCCCAGCCCTTGGGCTCCCCGATGCCGGTGTCCTCTGGTGAGACCGAGGAGGAGGAGCAGGAAGACCTGAAGCAACCTTGGAGGAGGTGGAAGAGACCTCTCCCCCGCGGCAGAGCGAGCTCCTCCGGGGCTTCTCTGATGACGACGACACCGGCGAGCACCCAGTCAGGGAGTCACCGGTCTCCACCGGATTCACCACGAGGTCCGGTGGCACCCCAGGAAGAGGCTAAGGCAGGGGATCCGAAAGAAAGATAGGTTGGCACTGATTCCCCAAGGCAGAGGCACCATCTCGTCGCCGGCCACCACCATCGCAGAGACGGCTGCGCGCTCGTCCGCTCCTGAGAGCGCGACAGCGCCCGTGCCTGGGAAGCTTGCGCTCCTGGGCAGGAAGTGGGATTACGTCATCGAGGATTAGTAATTGTATCTCCTTGCCCTTACACTTGATCTTGACACAGTACTCAATGTCTCCATCTTGAAGCCAGGCTGACGTCAACGGCAAAGAGGAAGCAAGAGGACACCAGAGCCGTTGAGGCTAAACGATTCGCTATGGTCGCAACAACTCTGGCGCAGAAGGGCGAGGCTGTCTCTCATGCTCCTGCGGCAGGGTTACCCCCCCCCCCCCCACCCCCACCCCGAGGCTCTGGGACCCAGCCTCAGGAGAAGATGGTCCCTGCGGCCAAGCCGACTCCGGAGGCGCTCGCCCTCAGTTAGTCTGCCAAGGACCAGAGGGCTCCAGAGCCCCTGGCCCTCACCGCTGCTGCTGCTTCCCTGGTCTTGACGCCAGCGCCATCTCCTCCCCCAGCCATCATGCTGACGGGCCATGGTTCTTCTGCCGTGCCCGGTGCCCTGGAGGAGGCCTTCTCCGCACTGGAACAGCTCTGGGACAACCTTCGGGCCGCCTGGAAGCTGGTCTCAAGGTGGCTCCGGGCTGACGCATCCGTTAGGGCGGCCTGGGCTTAGGCCGTGGCGGCTTCTAAGGAGGGCCAGAAGGTGGCCGGCCTAGCCATAGCCGCCTGCGACGTGGCGGTGAAGGACACCAAGGCCGCTGAAGAGCACTGCCGTTCGGTGGAGGCCGAGCTGAAGGACCTCCGCGATAAGCAGGCCGCCCAGGTCTGCTAGCTCGAGGTGCAGGATCAGGACCTAAAGGCCCGCGAGGCTGCGGTCGCCGACCATGATGCCGAGCTAGAGCATGTAGCCCGGGAACAGGCCACGGAGCACGGTCGCCTGGATAAGTTGAAGGAGGAGGTGGAGGCGGCGCAGGCGTCGCATGCCAAGCTTGTCTCCGAGGAGAAATCTCGGTTGGAGACCAGTGAGAAGCTCCTCGCTGCTGCTGAGAAGACAGATGCCATGGGGTGCGCTGCCTTCGACTCTCTTGAGTTGAGGTCCCGCAAGACGCTGTAGGATCTCTATGGGAGCGGGTACAAGGACCCGCTGGTGACGTCGGAGCAAGGCCCCGCCGAGCTACTCCTCAAGCTCGCCGCGGCGCTCGAGGGCATCGTCGTCGGAGTGGGCCCCATGGTGGAGGGGGACGCCTGCGTGCTTTCCACCTTGGTCGTGACATGCGTCTTCAGCCACCTCTATCTCCGGGAACCGGCTTCGACCTTGGCGCCTTTCTCGAGCCCGTGGACACTAAGTCCTATACCACCGCTGCCGAGGCCGTGAAGCATCAGGTCGAGGCCCTGCTGCGGAAGTTCCTCGCCGTCGACCCTGTGACCATGGCTGGTGGCAAGGATGGCGGCGACATTGTCGGCGACGGGGCTCCCCAAGTGGGAAATGGCAGTGTCCATGGCTGAAGAAGAGGCTCAATGGCGGCTCTCCCCTCTGTTTAAGTCCCGCAACATGTATCGTGCCTCATGGAGGCGTAAGAACTTAATGCTTGGAACTTTTAAGAGATAATATGTTTTGTAATAATTTTCTAGGGTTCTGCGGTTTCCTTTCTGTTTGCTTTAGTGTTCTACATCAGTAGGGCCCGGTGATACGTCTCCAACGTATTTATAATTTTTGATTGCTCCATGCTATATTATCTACTGTTTTAGACATTATTGCACTTTATTATCCACTTTTATATTATTTTTGGGACTAACCTATTAACGGGAGGCCCGGCCAAGAATTGCTGTTTTTTTGCCTGTTTTAGGGTTTCGAAGAAAAGGAATATCAAACAGAGTCCAAACGGAATGACACCTTCAAAAACGTGATTTTCTCATCAGATAAGATCCAGGAGACTTGGACCCTCCGTCAAGAAAGCCACGAGGCGGTGACGAGGGTGGAGGGCCCCCCCTAGGGCGCGCCCCCTACCTCGTGGGCCCCTCGAAGCTCCACCAACGTACTTCTTCCTCCTATATATATCTACGTACCCGCAAACGATCTGGGACAGAGCCAAAAACCTAATTCCACCACCGCAACTTTCTGTATCCACGAGATCCCATCTTGGGGCCTGTTCCAGAGCTCCGCCGGAGGGGGCATCGATCACGGAGGGCTTCTACATCATCATCCAAGCCCATCCGATGAAGTGTGAGTAGTTTACTTCAGACCTACGGGTCAATATTTTAGTAGCTAGATGGCTTCTTCTCTCTTTTTGGATCTCAATACAATGTTATCCCCCTCTCTCGTGGACATCTATTCGATGTAATCTTATTTTTGCGGTGTGTTTGTTGAGACCTATGAATTGTGGGTTTATGATCAAGTCTATCTATGAATAATATTGAATCTTCTCTGAATTCTTTTATGTATGATTGGTTATCTTTGCAAGTCTCTTCGAATTATCAGCTTGGTTTGGCCTACTAGATTGGTTGTTCTTGCCGTGGGAGATGTGCTTAGCTTTGGGTTCGATCTTGCGGTGTCCTTTCCTAGTGACAGAAGGGGCAGCAAGGCACGTATTGTATCGTTGCCATCGAGGATAACAAGATGGGGTTTTTATCATATTGCATGAAACTATCCCTCTACATCATGTCATCTTGCTTAAGGCGTTACTCTGTTTTTAACTTAGTACTCTAGATGCATGCTGGATAGCGGTCGATGAGTGGAGTAATAGTAGTAGATGCAGGCAGGAGTCGGTCTACTTGTCTCGGACGTGATGCCTATATACATGATCATACCTACATATTCTCATGACTATGCTCAATTCTGTCAATTTCTCAACAGTAATTTGTTCACCCACCATAGAATACTTATGCTCTTGATAGAAGCCACTAGTGAAACCTATGGCCCCCGGGTCTCTTTCTCATCATATCAATCTCCATCACTTTATTATTGCTTTGCTTTTACTTTGCCTTTTACTTTTTACTTTTCATCTCTATACCAAAAATACCAAAAATAGTATTTAGCATCTCTATCATATCTCACTTTCGTAAGTGATCGTGAAGGGATTGACAACCCCTAAGCGCGTCGGTTGCATTGAGCTATTGTTTTTGTGGTTGTACGAGGGACTCGCGCGTAGCCTCCTACTGGATTGATACCTTGGTTCTCAAAAACTGAGGGAAATACTTACGCTACTTTGTTGCATCATCCCTTCCTCTTCGGGGAAATCCAACGTAGTGCTCAAGAGGTAGCACCCGGCCCCGTGCATACCTCAGCCGCCGTTGAACCATCCGGATCACCAGGACGGGACCAAGGGGTGAGGGGCTACGTGACTAGTTAGGCTCATGAGCCGCGATGCTCAAGAGTCCCCCTTGGCGTATGAACAAACCTCCATACCTTTCCTCGCCAGGCTCTCGCTCGAGAGGGGTGCGTGAAGACCAAGTCCGAGGGACCTGGCAAGGTGGTGTATGCCAGGCTTGACCTGAGCATAGCCCCCATGCCCAGCCCCCTCGCACAACTCTCCTGAGGGGAAAGCGGTGCGGGGAGGCTGAGCACCGAGCCTGGTGGCTCGCCTGAGGTTAATGCAGCCGTGAGGCCACCCTTAGTTGTTTATCACCAGCGAGGAGCATGGCGCTTCCGCTCTTGCACGGGTATAGCCGCTCCTCGACCGTGTCGACTGCCAGCGCGGAGCATGGTGCTTCCACTGGTACGTAGGTGGGAGTTCCCTCTAAAGGGAGACTTTGGGGCGTGTACCGCCCCGCCCTGACATGTGGCTTGCACGACAGGGCTTGAGGAGGTGTGTATGGGCACTTATGAGCCAGCGCGGGATTCACGAGGCCCTACCTCAAGGCGGGTTGCGCCTGAATTTGGCATCAAACAATTGCGATAATCTTGCGAGATGGTCAGGCAACCTGTGCCGAGTGAATCTCCTGAGGTTATCACATGAGAAGTCCAAACACCAACGACCCCATGAGGTGAAGTGAACGGGACCAGCCTGCCAGACAGAGCTCAGCCGCTGTGTTTATCGATGCTGCAGGGACGGACCTGAGCACAGACGCTGTGCCCTGTCTTCTCATGCAAAGGTCCTGGAGAAAGACAACCGGCGCGCAGCTCCCATGGTGACGAGGCACCGGGTCACGCGCCCCCACTCATCCGCCCGCGATTAGCTGATGCGAGAACAAGGCACCAAGAACCATGGGAGGTGACATGCAAGAGAGATGGCCCATGAGCTAGAGCTCAGCCACTTGGATTTAGCAACACTGCAGGGACGAACCCGAGCACAGATGTCATGCCAGTCCTTAATCATGAGGCGGTCATGGGTGGGCTTGCAAGGGCGTACGACGTTCATGGCGATGAAGCACCGGACAGACAGATGATAATCATAAAGCAACTCAGGATCGAAAGTAAAGCTTGTTCTGATAGATGCTAGAAGGATACATGTCGCAGGGATGGACCCACGTGGCTTGGGGATAATGCAGCCCGAGGGGCACCCCCAATGGGACAAACTAATAGATGTCACCTGGCACCGTTGTTGAAGAGATGTTGGAGTAGCCTGAAGACGTGTGTTGCGGAAGTCGCTCCTCATGAGCCGCCCAGGTCCTAAACCTCGGGAGGCTCTGGAGGCCCGAGGGGCTCGCAAGGATCCATCGCCATCTCCATCAGGATCACCTGGTGCCTGGCATCATGAGCTGCCAGGACGCCCAGCATGTGGCGCTGATGTGTGGCAGTCCTGTTCAACAAGCCGAACGGCATGCAAACATAGCTATGAGGTGGGCCCTCACATCGGCCAACGCGGGAGGGCCAGAAAAGCTCCTGAGAAGCGGCCCTGTTGAGCCCAGGAATGTTGACGCACGCGCGCGGCTCATTGTCCTCGCCGGGGCAGGGAGCTGCGCTGGGTGCCGGGCAATAGTCGCCTTGCATAGCTATTGCCTCCTGAAGCTCCTCAGTTGCCTTGGTCATGAACTCCTAAGCACCTAGTGCCTCGTGCCCTGCCGCGTTGAAGTACGGCTCCATGTGGGGCTCGAACACCTCCCTCGTGAAACTGGTGAGATCAGAGGCCCTCCATAGGAGATCCCACGAGCGCAGCCTGAGAGGGGCGCTGGGCATGCCATCCTATGCGAGAGGGGAAGGCGCCCCTTCAGTGGGCACAGAGCTTGAGGCGGCACCGCCGGGCGCCCCGCCCTCCTGATGTCCATGGCAGAGCAGTTGCTTCTTCTTCTTAGGGACAGCCTCGGGAGGGTAGACGATGCCCTCGTTGTCCGGTTCCTCGACCGCCGTAGCCTGGTAGGCGCGCTCAAGAGAGGACACCGCATCCTTCTCCTCACGGGCGACCGTGATGATGTCGCAGCTTCGTGGCATCTTGAGGACATTGTAGCCATGGTGGGTCACCGCCATGAACTTTGCTAGGGCTCGATACCCGAGGATAGCATTGTACGGGAGGCGAATGTACGTGACCTCAAAGTTGATGAGCTCAGTGCTGTAGTTGTCATAGGCACCAAAGGTGACAGGGAGGCGGATCTTCCCTATCGGGGTGGTGGAGCCGTCGGTCACTCCTAAGAACGGCTTGGTGGGCTGCAGCTGGTCGTAGGGCACTTGAAGGCGATCGAACGTCTCGATGGAGAGTACATTGAGCCTCACACCACCATCAATGAGCGTCTTGGTGACGAGCACATTGCTTATGGTAGGCGAGAAGAGCATTGGGATGGCACTGTTAGTTGCCGCACAGTTGAGCTGGTCAGAAGAGCTGAAGGTGATGGTGTACTTTGACCACCTAAGTGGACATGTTGCCTCGAGCTTGGGGAGGGCCGCGTTCACCTCATGTGCGAACTGCTTGAAGATGCAATAGGAGGCTGGGGCCTGAGCGGCGCCTAGGATGCATGCGATGGCACGAGGCTCCTGGAAGCCCCCAGCCCCCTTGTCCTGGTGATGGTCGTCGTTCCTTCTTGGTGGTGGCGGCAGCGGGGGAAATCCAGCGTTTCCCTAAGGACGGTCCTCGTGAGGCTGATCTCTCCAGGCACCCTCATGAGGCTGGCCTTGCCAGCAGTCCTCATGAGGCTGGTCGCGCCATTCCTGGCGAGGGTCGTGATTGTCCTAGTGTCCTCCCTTCGGCCTCCTCTACGGCCGTAGCCTTGATCATTGCGCTCTGGGCGACGGCCGAAGCGCCCATCGCAGATGGCCCTGAGCTCTTGACAATTGTTGGTGTTGTGGTTGTGCATGTTTGTCGGGTTTCGGGTTCCTGTAGGCCCTTGAGGTTCGAACACTAGGGTGGTCGCGGAGATCTCTCCCCTACCAATCTACGTCCGATCCTCTCGTGCGAACTAAGATGAAAATGATGAACAACACAAGAGACACGATGTTTATACTGGTTCGGGCCACCATTGTGGTGTGATACCCTACTCTAGTGTGTGGTGTGGTGGATTGCCTCTGGGGATGATGATGGACAGTACAAGGGAAGAACAGCCTCATGAGATGGTGTGGTGTTCTTGAGCTGGTGCGATGAACTGCTAGGGTGAGTTCAGTCACCTCTCTCTCTCTCTCTGCTGGGGTTGTACTAGATCTCTCCGGGGGGTGTCTAGATGTCTATATGTCTCTACTCTGTGGTGGCTAGCTCTATTTATAGAGGCCCTGGGCTTCTCCCCAAATAATGAGCGGGAAGGGTGCCAACAATTGGCCATTTCGAAGGGGAACATCCAGTACAAGTTATCCTGACCAAAGGTGGTGTTCGGCTGCCAAAAGCACTGGCGATGACGCTGTCTTGGGATCCACGGTGACCTCCGTCTTGCCGTCCGGCTGGTCTTGGTCTCGTTGCACCGGAATGGTAACCTTTGCCTGATGCCTTGGCCTGTGCTTGGCCCCTTTGCACCAAAGGGGAAATAAGGACACTGCGCAGGCCGGCACCCGCCTGGCGCCCACCTGGTCTCGATCCTCATGGCTTGCGTCACGGGTTCCTCGTGAGGTACCCCTGCCTTGATCTTTCCGCCTCCTCGCGAGCCTGCTTGATGAGGCTGCCTCTGAGGAAGCTTCATGTTGTCCGCCCCGCGAGGCTTGGCCCCTCGCGAGGGTCTTTAAGCTTGAGCTGATGAAGATGGGCCGTGCTGGGCCCCGCTTGAGCCACACCGCAGGCCGCAGGTAAGCAAGTCTGGGGACCCCCGTTCCCAGAACGCCGATAGTAGCCCCCGGGCCCAAGGCGTGCGCGGGCTTGGCTTAGCAGAGAAGCGAAGGGGCAAGCGCAAAGCGCCGCGGGCCCTTACAACCTGCGGCCTTGGGCGCCGTGTGGCGGTTGATTGGGCGTGGGCATCTGCACTTCCCACGACGCCTCAGCAACTGCACGACTTGACAGGTCCCTGCGTGCAAAGATATGGGTCACGATTACCTGAGGTCATGATGCCTGGCGGTTGGCCTTCCCCGGCTATAAGGACGGGGCCGCGTGAGCTTCGCCGGTCATCCCTTTCCGTCACTCCTCCTCTTCTTCTTCCTTATCCATGCTTCCTCTTGCGCCAATGGCACCGATCCGCTGGTTTTCAGCTGAGGAGAAGGGAAAGGCCCCCAGAGAGGGTCGTGGCCCCCTCCCGCCGAAGAAGCGGCCAATCCTTTGTCACCGGGACGAAGGCGACTGGAAGGTGGTGTCGAGGCCATGGTACGAGCGGCCGCCACCTGGGTTTCCGCTGCCCTTGCACGCCTGCGTCATAGGCCCCAGGGGGGAGGGCGCCGAGCAACACCAACAGCGTCGCCGCCGACGCTGGCAAGTCACGGTGGTGCGCGTCGTCCCCCCTGGAGTCCACGCGGAGCGCTCCTCTCGCGAGCTTGTGCTTCACGCCGCCATGCGTCCAACTTCGTGGATCTGCCTTCCTCCCTCCTTCGCCTTTGAGATGCCGCCGAGCGGGGCCCTAGAGCTCTGGCTGCAGCACGCCGACTGTGGCACCCCTGCAACGGGAGCGGAGGTCACGGTCGTCGCTCCGGGCAAGGTCTTCATGACCCGGGGCTGGGGTGAGATTGCCCGGGTCTATCGTGCGGACGGCGCCTTGGTGATCCATCTTGAATACGACGGCGCCTCCTTGATGTTCTTCAAGGTCTTCGATGCAGAAGGACGCCGGCTGGAATGCTGCCCTAAGGGAGGCGGCAGTGGTGACGAACTGGCGAGGACCAGCCCCGCCCGTTGGTCCTCCTGCAGCTCCTCAGGCAGCAGCGGAGGGACTGCGGGCTTCAGCGGCTCCCCCAAACTCCTCGTGACCCCGGAGACGAGCGACGACAGCTACGAGCCTCCAAGCTCGCGCCGCGCTCGTAGTGAGGCAGCTGCCTCGGGCCGCCGACGCCACTGATCTGGATGGGGTTGGCGTCGGCGCTGGGTAGCCCACTGTTGATGATGGCGTCGCCTGGGGAGGTGCTAGCAAGTAGCGTTCCTTAGGGTTAGCACCTTTTGTTCCCTGCAGGGAATTAAAGCAACACCCCGCAGGGGTATGTAAGGCGTCTGTCGTGCTTTTGTAATTACTATATCCTTAATATGAATTAGCATGAGGTGTCCGTTCTGTTCCGGCTAAGCTCCCCCTTTCTATCCTCACGAGGACTTGGTGCTCTACGCTATAGGTCCCAGTCCCCAGGCAAGCTTCAGCCGTCGCTGGTATGCCAGGCCGCGATGCCGTGGTCAAGGCCAGGAGGTGAGCGGCCCGAGATCCGGTAAGAGCCCCCTAGTCGCGATGCTCGGGAGGTCCCCTTTAGCGCTCAAGCAATCCTTTCTCGGCGAGAAAGGAAGGTAGCATCGCCGTGACAGAGTTGCACTGGGCGGGGATTTAGCACTGCGTTGGTCTAGCTTTTGTGACAGTGAGACTTATCTTGTGTGTCTGACGTAGTTCCTCGGAGAGGCGCCTGGCCCAAGAGGCGGTGGTCGAGGCACTACTTGGTTAGGCCCTCGCAAGCTTCGTCCCACTCCCCTGCACTTTCCTTAACGCTCTACGTCCTCAAGTCCCGGCCCTCGAGCGAGCTCAGCCGCCGCTGGTATGACAGGTCGCGATGCCGTGGGTCAAGGCCAAGGGGTGAGGGCTGGAGAGCCAGTAGGAGCCCATGAGTCGCGATGTTCAGGTACCCCCCTTTTAACGTGCAAGCGATTCGTGCCGAAGAGAGGGAGAGAGAGCTCGTGATGCCCCCAATGTTGCTCCTGGAGTAGGTCCTGCACACCAATCATGAGGAGAAACAAGGCCTGTCATTACGGTCGCCGGCCAACCTATGGTCACTCCGAGGGAGCGGTCAAGGCACTGAGGGCCTGGTGAGGTGGCGCCGTGCGGGGCTGCCGCGGCCAGAGCTCGACCACTCAGGTTTATCAATGCTGCAGGGACGGACCCATGCGCACGCGCCGTGCCAGAGCAAGCGGCTCTTCAAATAGGCGTCGGTCGAGCAGGTGATTAGGTCAGGTATGTTAAGCACATAGGAGGAAATCCAATTTGAAGCAAGCGCAGGTAAAAGCAACCGCCACTGGGTCGGGCCCGAGCGGCATGGGGATGATGCAGCCCGAGGGGCGCCCCCAACAAGGTAAATAAAGAGCATAAACAAAATGGATACATGCCGCGGGGACGGACCCACATGGCTTGGGAATGGTGCAGCCCTGTGGGTGCTCCCAGCTAAAAGTAGAACTCTGAAAAATGTCACCTGGTGCTGTTGAAGATGAAGTTATGCTGAGGAAGTGAGTGATGCGCGGTGAAGATGTCAACCCTCATGAGCCCCCAGGCCCAGGGGCCTCAGGAGGCTCTGGTGGCACGTGCAGGTCTTCGGGGATCATCGCCACCTCCGCCAGGACTGCGCGATGCCTGACCTCCTGAGCCTCCAGAATGCTCCTCAACAGGCGCTAATGTGCAGCGACCGTGCTCGGCAGGCCGAAGGGCATGCGAACGTAGCTATGGGGTGGTCCCACGCAGCGCCCTATGGCTGAAGGCCATAGGCGCTCCTAGGACGCAGCTCGGTTGAGCCCTGGTACATCGATGTAGACGCGCAGTCCTCCATCCTCGCCTGGATGTGGGGCCACGGCAGGCAAGCGGCGGCTGCCGCGCATGACTCTGGACTCTTGTAGCTCTTGGGTGTTCCTTGCGATGAACTCCTGGGGTTTTGTCTCCTTTGACTTGTACCTTTTTGAGGGAAGCGTTCCTGAAAGCACCCCTCCAAGTGGTGCCCGAGCGCCTCCCCCGTGACCTTGGCAAGGTAAGTGGCTCTCCAAGAGAGAGCCCCCGAGCCCTGCCTGAGGAGGGCGCCGAGCGCGCCTTCCTATGCGCGAGACGGCGGCGCTCCCTGATCGGGCGCGAATCCTGACGCAATACCTCAGGAGGTGCCTGCTTCCTTGTGGCTCTGGCCAGGTGAGGTCTTCTTCTTCTTGAGGGTCGCATCGGGAGGCCTCCCGCTCCTGCGATCTGGGTCTTCGATTGCTGCGGCTTGGAACGCACGCTCGAGCGAGCACACTGCGTCCCTCTCTTCACAGGGTACAGTGATGACTCCACCGCTTCCTGGCATCTTGAGGACATTGTAATGATGGTGAGTCGCTGCCATAAACTTGGCTAGGGCTGGGTACCCAAGGATGGCGTTATACGGCAGGCGGATGTGAGGGACGTCGAAGTCGATGAGCTCGGTGCGGTAGTTGTTGCGTTGCTCGAAGGTGACCGGAAGGCGAACCTACCCAATTGGAACAGTGGAACCATCGGTGACTCCTGAGAAAGGCTTGGTCGGCTGAAGCTGGTCGTATGGCACTTGGAGATTGTCGAACGTCTCAACGGACGTTGAGTCCTGCTCCGCCATTGATGAGGGTCCTGGTGACCTGCACGTTGCTGATGATTGGGAAGCAAAGCATCGGGAGGACTCCAGCCGTTGCCGCACACTTGAGCTGGTCTGCGGAACTGAATGTGATCGTGCATGAAGACCACCTAAGAGGGTGCGTGGCCTCAAGCTTGGGAAGGACTGCATTCACCTCGCGAGCAAACTGCTTGAAGATGCGCTGTGAGTCTGGGGCCTGGGCGCCGCCCAGGATGCAAGCAATTGCAAGCGGCTCTTGGAAGCCCCCAGCCCCATCATCTTGGTGTTGGTCTTCGTTCCTCCTCGGTGGAGGCGGCAGAGGAGGGAGGCCTGCGTTGCCATGGGGACGGTCCTCACGAGGCTGGTCCCTCCAGCCTCCCTCGCGAGGCTGGTCCTGCCAGTGGTCCTCGCGAGGGCGGTCACGCCATCCCTGGCGAAGGCCACGGTCTTCCCATCGTCCACCGCCTCTTCCTCCTCCTCGGCCATAGCCCCTGTCGTTGCGCTCTGGGCGTTGACCGATTCGCCCATCTCGCACAGCTCTGAGCTCTTGACATTCGTTGGTGTTGTGGGTGTGGAGGTCGTGGTACACGCAGTACCGTCCGCCCTTAGATGACTCGGGCTGATCCCTGCCTTGCTTGGTGTCCGGTTCCGCTGCTAGCACGGCAGCCCCCTTGCGCTTCACGTCCTTGGTCTTGAGCTTATTTTCTTTCGGGTCGGCTGCCGGGAGCTCGAGAAGGGAGAGACGCCCTTCCTCAGCCCTGGCGCACTTGGTCGCCAAGTTGAACAGCTCCAGGGATGTGCACAGGTCTTCATGGATTGCTAGCTCTTCCTTCATCTTGACGTCACGCACGCCGTCGGAGAAGGCTGAGATGATGGCTTCTTCAGTCACCTTGGGGATCTTGAGGCGAGCGTAATTGAAGCGGTGGATGTACTTCTGTAGTGTTTCTCCTGGTTGTTGCTTGATGCGGTGCAGGTCGCTCACGGCCGGGGGCCGGTCGCGAGTGCCCTGGAAGTTGGCGTTGAAGCGGGTGCGCATCTCGCTCCAGGAGGAGATCGTGCCGGGAGCCAGCTTCAGGAGCCAGGTGCGGGCGCCGTCCTTGAGCGCCATGGGAACCAATTCGCCATGACCTTCTTGTCTCTGTTGGTGGCTATGATGCCCAGCTCGTAGAGCTGCAGGAACTCCGCGGGGTCCGTTGTGCCATCGTAGCGGGGAGGGAGGTCAGGCTTGAACTTGCCCGGCCATGTGACGCCGCGTAGCTCGGGGGTGAAGGCGAGGCAGCCCGTCGTGGCCACCGGCGCCCTTTGCTGGTGTTGGACTCGTTCTTGCAGGTCACCACGCGCCGCCACTGGGAGCAGCACGGGGTTTTGTCGTGGAGGCGTTGGGGCGCGATCTTGGCGCGCCGGCGCTGGGAGCGCGCGAGCACCTTCCCGGGGACGTGGGATCTCCTGGAAGCTCCCTTCTTGCTGCGCTGGCGCCGGACGTGGAGGGTCTCGCCCAGGGGCTGCGCACCTTGGAGCCAAGGCACCTTCTTGGGGAGGAGGTGGCGGAGGCGCCTCCTAATCCTCACCCCCTGCACGGGATGGAGGGCGAGGCAGCGAGAAGGACCGCAAGGGGGAGCCCCCTGCGGCACTGACGAGCTCGGTGATGCGGGCGAGCCAGTCCTCGTAGAGGTCGTCGACGGGGCGATAGTGCAAGAGCTCCCGCGCCAAGAGTAGTGAGGCATGCGCGTCCATGGGTGCGCGACGGGCGTGGGACGGTGAGCCAGCTAGAGTCAGCGACGTGGTGGCGGTGCGGCCATCCCGCCGCACCGAGGGGTGCTGGGACGAGGCATGCTACTCGTTCCCCGCCGGGCTGGTGGCGGCGTTGGCGGCTGGCGACGGGGAACGACGAGGGGGGCTGCCGACGAGCGCCGTCTGGGCGACGCGAGCGGCGTGAGCGGCCCGGCGCTCTGCTCGAGCCCGATGTGCGTCAGCCATGGACACGACGGAAGATCACACGCGAACAGCGGAAGGAAGATTCCGGTGCCCCCCTACCTGGCGCACCAAATGTCAGCTTTCGGGTTCTAGCAGACCCTCGAGGTTCGAACACCGGGGTGCGCGCGGAGATCTCTCCCCTACCAATCTACGTCTGATCCTCTTGTGCGAACTAAGATGAAAATGATGAACAACACAAGAGACACGATGTTTATACTGGTTCGGGCCACCGTTGTGGTGTAATACCCTACTCCAATGTGTGGTGTGGTGGATTGCCTCTGGGCTGATGATGGACAGTACAAGGGAAGAACAGCCTCACGAGAGGTGTTCTTGAGCTGGTGAGATGAACTGCTAGGGTGAGTTCAGTCGCCTCTCTCTCTCTCTCTCTGTTGGGGCTCTACCAGATCTCTTCAGGGGGTGTCTAGATGGCTGGATGTCTCTACTCTGTGGTGGCTAGCTCTATTTATAGAGGCCCTGGGCCTCTCCCCAAATAATGAGCGGGAAGGGCGCCAACAATTGGCCATTTCGAAGGGGAACATCTAGTACAAGTTATCCTGACCAAAGGTGGTCTTCGGCTACCAAAAGCACTGGCGATGACGCCGTCTTGGGCTCCACGTTGACCTCCGTCCTGCCGTCCGGCTGGTCTTGGTCTCATTGCACCGGAATGGTAACCTTTGCCTGATGCCTTGGCCTGTGCTTGCCCCCTTTGCACCAAAGGGGAAACAAGGACACTGCACAGGCCGACGCTCGCCTAGTCTCGATCGTCATGGCTTGCGTCACGGGCTCCTCGCGAGGTACCCTTGCCTTGATCTTTCCGCCTACTCGCGAGCCTGCCTGATGAGGCTGCCTCTGAGGAAGCTTCCTGTCATCCGCCCCGCGAGGCTTGGCCCCTCGCGAGGGTCTTTGAGCTTGAGCTAATGAAGATGGGTCGTGCTGGGCCCCGCTTGAGCTACGCCGCAGGCCGCAGGCAGGCAAGTCTGGGGACCCCCGTTCCCAGAATGTCGACAATGTTATGGAAGACACAGAACGGGCAGCTACCCTTGGATGACTCTGGGTGGTCATAGCTTCGCTTTATTTCTGGCTCGGCCACGAGTACGGCCGGCCCCTTGCGCTTCACGTCCTTGGCCATACTCTTCTTGTCTTCTGGGTCAGCCTCAGGGAGCTCGAGGAGGGAGAGGTGTCCCTCCTCAGCTCTCGCACACTTGGTTTCCATGTTGAACATCTCCAGGGCCGTGCACATGTCTTGATGTATGGTGAGCTCCTCCTTCATCTTGACATCGTGGACACCATCGGAGAATGCCAAGATGATGGCCTCGTCCGACACCTTGGGGATCTTGAGGCGAACACTGTTGAAGCGCTGGATGTACTTCTGCAAGGTTTCTCCTGGCTGCTGCTTGATGCACCGGAGGTCACCCGCAGTCGGCGGGCTTTTGCTAGTGCTCTAGAAGTTGGCGACGAAACGCTCTCGCATCTTGTCCCAGGAAGAGATTGATCCCGCATGGAGGTTCCGGAGCCATGAGAATGCGCCGTATTTGAGGGCCATGGGAAACCAGTTCGCCATAACCTTCTCATCACCGTTGGCCACCTCGATGCTCAGCTCATAGAGCTGCAGGAACTTAGCAGGGTCGGGGGTGCCGTCGCAGCATGGAAGCAAGTCGGGCTTGAACTTCCCTGGCCAGACGACGCTGCGCAGCTTTGGTGTGAACGCGCGGCATCCAACTATGGTCATGGGATCCCGCCGTGGAGGTGGAGCCTGATCTTGGCGCTCATGTGCCATCACCGCAGCCGACACGCGGTCTTGACGTGGCAGTGCTGGGAGCGCATGCGCCTCTCCTTGCGGCCACTGCACCACCTGGCAGCTTTCCTCATCACACGCCGGCGCCTTGCACGGCGGGTCACGCCATGGAGCCTCACGCCTTGGCTCGATGATGGCGCCCTTCCTAGGAGGTGGAGGAGGTGCTCCATGATCAACGTCACCCACAGCAGGTGGCGGCTGAGGCAGTGAGCGGGATGGTGCAGGAGACTCTCCGGTGGTGCTGATGAGCTCAGCTATGCGGTCCAGCCAGTCCTCGTAGAGGTCGTCGATGGGGCGGTAGCGCAAGAGCTCGCCTACCATGAGCAGCGTGGCCTACGCGTTCGCCGGTCCGCGACAAGCATGAGATGACGAAGTGGCTGCCGGGGTCAACGACGGAGTGACAGCGCGTCCATCATGCAGCACGGAGGGCTGCATCTATGAAGCCTACTGCTCGTGGGCCGCTAGGCCAGTGGCAGCATTGGCCGCAGGTGACTGGGAACGACGGGGAGCACCGTCACGAGCGGGTCGAGTCTGGACGACGTGGGCGGCGAGGGCGGCCCGACACTCAGCACGAACTCGACGAGCATCAACCATGGGGACGGAGAAACAATGGCGAATCGACTGGAGTTAGAGAGGCTCCGACGCACCCCTACCTGGCACGCCAAATGTCGGATTCCGGGTTCCACAGACCCTTGACAGGTTCGAACTCTAGGGTGCGTGCGAAGAACTCAACCTTCCCAATCTGCCTACTCACCGATCTCTCGGCCTAGCTCGATGAACACGAAGGAAATGAGACATAGTAGTTTACCCAAGTCCAGGCCACCTTGCGGTGTAAAACCCTACTCCTACTTTGTGGTGGATTGGCCTCGAGGGGCTGAGGATGAACCAGTACAGTGGGAGAACCACCTCGGGAGGAGGAGTGTTCTTGGGCTCGAGTGAGCTAGTGAGTGTGACAATGGAATGGATCCGATCTGGTCTCCCCTCTATGGTGGTGGCTAAGCTACTATTTATAGTGGCCTTGGTCCTCTTCCCAAATGAAGGCGGGAAGGGAGGACCCCACAACGGCCAAATTCGAAGGGAGACAACTAGTACATGCTATCCTGACAAAAGTAGTCTTCGCTAGAAAAAGCCTCTGGTCGTCACGCTACGGTGGGCTTGGCGATGATCTCCGTCCTGTCATCCTGGTGGTCTTGGTCTTGTTACACCGGAATGGAAACCTTTGGCTGATTCCTTGGGACTCCGCGTATGTGCTTGCCTCCTTAGCGCCCGCCTGGCCTTGGTCGTCATGGCTCACGTCATCTGAACCTCATGTGGTGAAGCCTGCATAGAAATCTCCGCTCCTTGGTGTCGTCCGCCTCGCGATGCTCAGCCGCTCGTGAGGGTCTTGAGTCATCGATGCTGAAGGTGGGCCGTACCAGGCCGTTGATGAAGCCACGCCGTGGGCCACAGGCAGGCAAGTCTAGGTACCCCCGTTCCCAGAACGCCGACATAAAATGCTATCACTGCCTTGACAATTCATTGACACTGTACAAAAAGAAATGACTTAACATTACATCATGATGTCAGGTATATAATTGACAGGCATTAGAGACAAACATATAGACCTCCTCTAATAACATAATGAACATTAATTTTAACAAAGGTGTGACTAGCTTTACCAGGATAGTTTGAGTGAACTCTACACCCTCTGTTCCTTAATATAAGACGTTTTCACAGTTCAATTTAAAGTACCCAAACATCTAGTATTTAGAAAAATAGGTAGTAGTTTTCTTGAGAACATATCTGGGAAAGCTTGCCACACTTTATATATGTCCATATGCTAATGCAACATCATTCGAATAGTATGAATATACAATAATCTAGTGGCTAGTACAACATTAGAGTAATTTTTTATTACGGGGTATAGTACAATGGTTTTTCTGAATAGATTTCCGTAAGCTAGCACTCAAAGATTTCTATAAGCATTAACAATAAACAATGTAAAGGTAACAAGTTTCAGCATCAGTATACTAGTTGTGCAAGAGCATTAAACCAACTACAAAGTCTGAAGGTAACTAGCATTATTAACTACTGATAGTATAAAAAATTGCAAACCATGAACCTTCAAGGTAAATATCATTTCGAACTCGAGGGGACTTGAAAACTTGCTATCCCAATCTTGACAATCGATCAAACATAAGAACTTGATCGAACGGATCAAGAGAACAGCCGGAGGAGGAGGTGCCCACTCTTGACCTTTCCTCTTCTCTTCATAATTTTTTGTGCAGTTTAACCAAAATAAAGTGACATCAGCACCTTGGCATTTTGGTGACACAGTACAAAAAAATTGACTTATCTCATGAAAGTGAGGTATGTAATCTATAAGCATTAACAGTGCAAAAATCTGAAGGTAGTAACAAGTTTCATCGTTCGTATACTGGGTGTGCAACAACATTAGAATGCCTTAGCTGAAAAATCTTCAATACATCCACAATCAACAGCTCACCCTGAAATAATCGAGTGCCATTAAATGGCATTTCTTAAATTTATCGGTGGCATTAGACTGAGTGCGGAATTAGTTAAATGTGGCATCCCTTTAGCAGTAGCATTGTCAGACTTTACCGTTGGCGTTATACTAACAGCCAAAAAGTGGCAATAAGAACATGGGACACCCATTCGGATAGTGGGTGCACCAGTACGATGTACCTCCACAGATGCATAGTGTTGGGGAATATATACAGGGGCGGGCATTTTCCGCTGACTCGTGCACGGACAAGACGAGGGCAAGACATGGATTGAAGGCCCAAGAGATTTGAAGAGCCTATATACAACCAAGGAGGACCAAGGGCGGGTCATAGAACAAGATATATACGAGGAAAGAGCCTCCCTCGCCGGGTAGGTGAGCCTGGCAAGGGGCCAGGCCACCACCAGAAGCAAGCAACCAAGACTCCCCGGCAGTGCCTGCCGGGGCTTGCGAGGCCTGAACCATCCCACCAACCGCCCAAGTACGACCTACGCCATCAACTAGTGCGGTGTTAAGCCGCAAGGTGATTAAGTGGCAGCATTTGCCCCATGGCAGCCATCTCCTACAGAAGAAACCCATAGGTGACACCCGTCTAGCAACGTCTCAAGAGGACAGATGTGGAGCTGACAATATAAGCCCGATAGGCCTTGCCGGGCAGCTAGTGATGACACTGAGTGGTGGATTTAATGCACCCCACCACCCTGCAGAGTTAGGTATGTTAGCACTATTTACTATCATATCAGTGGGTAATGACTATTTTGCCACTGTGGTGACCCATTTATCTATAAAAGCAGGCCCATGGAAATCGTAGGAGGGGCTTGGAGGGTTGGAAACTTGAAAAACCCAAGCCACCATACGCTTGTGTTTACCGCAGCCCTGACACAGGCCTTGCCGGGCAAGTGTACCATGCACCACCAGGTTCATTTCCACCATCAATCCACAAAAGCATGAGTAGGGTCTTACGCCTCGTGGCAGCCCGAACTTGGGTAAATTGCTTGTGTGTTCTCTGTCGTGCTACCATGCGCTGGTCTATTCTTTGTGCAACGCGATGTCCCCTGCCGAACCATCAAGGGGCCACCCAGTCCGATAGGTGGCCGCGGATATCCCGCGACATCTTTGGCGCGCCAGGTAGGGGGCTCTCTCGTGCGAACCTGAAAGCATGCGCAATGCGTCATCTTCAGCACCATCTCCATCTTCGACAGCGCCATCGACCGTGGCGCCTGCGATGACGCAGAAGTGAAACAGGGGGAAGATCCACTCTAGCACCGCGTTCTCACTCCCCAGGATTCACCGTGGTGAAGGTTGTGACCAAGGCCACCACCGATGGCGATATATTAAATTGGGTGGCTCGTATGGCATTATCACCATCCGAGCATCGTCCGGAGGAAAGGGGCACAAGGTACGTGGGAATGAGCTCCCTCCCTCCTATCCCTGCACCTCATCAGCAGTCAAACTGCTTTAGCATCGGCATCACCGACGTCAACGATTACCACGCGACACTTGGTCAAGTATTCCCCCCGCCGTGGGTAATCCTGAGCAAAATGCTGGTATGAGTCCGTCAATTGATTCCCCGACAAGCACACTTCGGCGAGGCTGCCTGCATCGGCATGATCTGTGCGATAGTGGCCATCATACTGACTCAAGGGGAGGGAAGCAAAAGAGAAGAGGATCAGGGAAGCTCACCACAGTGCCCCTGTGACCGCCAGTGACAAGAAATGCTTGCCGGCCCTTGCCGGGAGCAAAGAAGCCACCTGATTACCCTCTACGCCTCCGGGCGCCGAGGATGCGTCGAATGCACGTGACCCGACGGGCAGAAAAGAAGCTCAAAACGAAAGCTAAGTCCACGCTATCGCTTCTTGTTGATGCGTTTCAGATTTTTGCTGTCGTTTATCCCTTGGCTCTAGTGAGTGTTCGTATTGTGAAAGCCCTCATGCGAATGGAACGTCGGCTAGTTTATTTAATCGCACCCTCATGATGTCCAAAGCCACGCTCACAGGACGAGAGGCTGCATCGAGAGCTACCTAGGAAAAACCTGCCGAGACGCATCCACGCCAAGATGACTGTTAAGGGCCAGACCCTTGCGACAATCGCGGCAATATGATATCGGTAGGCATCCAGAGGATACATAGGAATTGATCATACGAAGACAAACGTATAGAGTTCATAGGGATAAACATGCATTTAAAGATCCAGCTAGGAATATCAGTTTTGCACAAACACTAGAGATAAAGCGACTAAACACAAAGTATGTGTCATGTTTCGTTATAGGACCAGACAGAATAACTTAGACACGGAGAACCCTGTCAGCACGAGGAGCAGCCTTATGCTCAGCGGCCACAATGTCGGCACCCAATGGTGGCTTCCTGAAGCCATCGTCAAGATCGAGCTCAGGGTGGCGGCGGGCGATGTTGCGCAAGACCATGAAGAGGGCGTTGCGAGCATGCCTCCGCGATTCAGTTGTGAAGCGCTTGCACCTCCCCTCTTCATGCACCTTCAGCTTGTCGATCAACTCATTGAAGAAGATCCCCAGCTTGACACTTGGGACCTCCTGCTCACTGGCTGAATAGACTGGCCATCCATACCCATCGCCGCAGCTTGGGCACCAAGGAGTTCGGCAACATCAACTAGGCTCTTGATCCAGAGGTTGCTCATGTCGACCCGATTCTTTAGCTTGTCTTCTGCATCTTGTTGGAGGCGCTCGGTGTTTACCAACTCTTTAGATAGCAGCTGCTGCCGAGACTCAAGGGACTCTGCCGACTGCTCCAACGAGCCAATCCTTGCTGTCATATCAGAGATATTGCTGTTGGCGGCATCAAGCGCTTGGGTCTTGGAGGAGAGCTATGACTACACATTAGCCAGATGGAGCTCTGCTTGTCGTGCCTCTTCTTTGAGTGCCTCCACCTCCTTGGCACTCCCGGCAAGGTCTTCATCCAGTTTGAGCACATGCCGCTCGAGCTCAGCCTTGGCAGAGGACGTGGCATCCAGATCATCAACAAGCTTCTTCAGTTGGGCAGCATGATCAGTAGAAAGGGTGTCCAGAGCAGCCCCGTGCTCATCCTTCAGTTCTTTGGTGCGATGCTGCACCAAGGTATCCAAACTCTCATCCTTGGCAAGGAGGGTGGCTTCAAGATTCTCCTCCCGAAGGGACATTTCTTACTCCCTTGTGTCCAAAGATGCTTTGTGATCCGCCAGATGCCTCTCCCGAGCCACGACATCCTCCCCTCATCATCTAAAGAGTCTCTTGCTGCCTCATGAGCACCTTGAATTGCTTGTCATGCCATTCGCGCAGCTCCTGACACTTGCCCTTCAGCCTGTGGTCCACTTTATCAGCAGATTCATGCCATGTCTTGAGCTCCTGCCACTTTTGGCAATGTCGAGCCTGCATTTCGTTCACTCCTGCCACCATGGATTCCATAAAGGACAAGTCCATGGTGACGACTATAGAATCATCGGCCTCCTCGCCTCCTAGATGCAGTGACGCCAGAAGACGCTGCAACTCTTCGTTAAGATCTACGTCTGACAGGGACAGACCGGGGGCTTCGATATTGGGCAATTGCGACACCACAACCAACACGTTCAAGGAGGACAGTGGGGCATCAGCAGCACTCCTGGGAGAAGGAAGAGGGCCCATGGTTTGAATAGGAATCTTCGCCTCCATAACCACTCCCTCAATTGGGGTGCTCTCCAGAGAATGCCCTCCCACTTCCAAGGAACCCTCACTACTGCAGGATGGTCCCTTAGACGAAACTATGTGCGATGCCATAATCGCAAACGGTGGTGTAAAAAACCGTCAAAAGGTGCAAAATGTTTGCAATGACAAATGCATCAAACACGGTTCAGAATTTAGTTGCGTGTGCGATGCAGGGCAAACGGTTCAGCTCAATTAACTGTTTGGGATGAGGAGGCACAAAAGAAATGGACAGCCAAATGAAGGCGTGTGCGATATACAACATACGGTTCACTGGGATGAACTATGTGTGATTAGGCAACACAATGGAAACGATTGAACTGAACAAGATGTGTGTGATACACGGCAAATGGGTCCGTAATCTGAAATGTGTGTGAAGACCAATAATAACACAGACGGTTGCTGCTAATAAGCCGTGTGAATTGCTCTGTCTATAGTAGAATAACATGTATATATATAACTGAAATAAACATCCAATTACATAAGTGACTATACAGATCATTCGCACACACCTCAATAAACAATTGCATGCATTCTAAAGTAGGAGAAATGATCTTCTAGTCATCTACTTCTTGTGACGCTCCCTCCACTGCTATGTGGCTCGATCCCTCATCTGGGTCAGGAAGAAGACAGTTCCTCATGTCAACAATCCGCATGTTCATCTCGTAGCTTGTGTACGCGTCCATGGCCGCGTACTTGACATGTTGTTCATCCAGTCTCTTATGCCACACACTATGCCAGGCGTTCTTGTCCTTATTGCTCTCTTGCTTCATCTTCGCGTAGTAGGGGTCGATGATGGCCGAGGCAAGGTCAACCAAGGAGTTTAGTTTGCTTTTGTCACTGCCCCAGACCTTGTCATGGTGCTGGATGTCAACAAGATTCGGGCATTTCAAGTCCTAAACCTTGAGCGCTTTTAGATTGTTGGTGGTGTCCACCGTAGTGAAACTATAGTCGAAGCTGTTGATAAACCTGGAGAGACACTCGCAAGGCCTTGTGGCAACATGGAAGTGATAGACGAGGACGTCATGTCGCACACACAACTGGGGCGACGGCAACCTTCTGATCGTGCCTGGCATGACCGATGGTGTACTCGAGGTCGAAGCCGTCCACTTGGTACTTTTCCTCGGCAAGGAACTACTCCGTAGTTTGGATGGAGCTCTCCACCAAGACCAGATCGTTTGTGCACAACACTGAGAGGGCCTCTCCCCTCACGTGGGTGTCCACTATGTGATGCATGGTGAACTGCCCGCCGTTGTCATCGTCGGCCGCTGGGAGCGCCATTGGAGCCACAGAGAGCACCATTGGAACCACTGGATGTCCTCTCTGTATGTGTGCTCGTGGGTGTGCTTATTGTGTCATGTGAGACGAGAGATGAAGGTAAATGGCCACAGGAATAAAAGGGGGCCAGGCGGCGTGGATTCTTGGCGCGTCCGCATGGCAGTTTTTGCAGCGGGTAACTTCATCGTCGCTCCGCGCCCGGCGCAAACGCTTGCACACGAACGTGCATGATCGTGTGTGATACGTCTCCGTCATATCTAATAATTTTTATTGATCCATGCCAATATTCTACATCTTTCATATACTTTTGGAAACTTTTTATACTATTTTTGGGACAAACATATTGATCCAGTGCCCAGTGCTAGTTCCTGTTTGTTGCATGTTTTTTGTTTCACAAAAAATCCATATCAAACGGAGTCCAAACGGGATGAAAACTGATGGAGATTTTTTTTTGGAATATATGTGATTTTTCAGAAGAAGAATCAACACGAGACGATGCCTGAGGGGGGCATGAGGCAGGGGGCGCGCCCTGGGCCCTCGTGGCCACCCCATAAGGCGGTTGGTGCCCTTCTTTCGCCGCAAGAAAGCCAATATCCGGATAAAAATCATGTCCAATCTCGGAGGGGCTCTCGCCACTCTACCGTCATGGAGGCCATGGACCAGAGGGGAAACCCTTCTCCCATCTAGGGAGAAGGTAAAGGAAGAAGTAGAAGAAGAAGGGGGTCTCTCTCCCCCTCTCTCCCGGTGGCGCCGGAATACCGCCGGGGCTATCATCGTGTGACGGCGATCTACACCAACACCTCCGTCATCTTCACCAACATATTCATCACCTTCCCCCATCTATATACAATAGTACACTCTCCCACAACCCGTTGTACCCTCTACTTGAACATGGTGCTTTATGCTTCATATTATTATCCAATGATGTGTTGCCATCCTACGTTGTTTGAGTAGATTTTCGTTGTCCTATAGGTAATTGGTGAATTGCTATGATTGGTTTAATTCTCGTGTGGTTATGTTGCTGTCCTTTGGTGCCCATCATATGAGCGCATGTGTGGATCACACCATAGGGTTAGTTGTATGTTGATAGGACTATGTATTGGAGGGCAAGAGTAACAGAAGCTTCAACCAAGCATAGAAATTGATGCATACGGGATTGAAGGGGGACAAATATATCTTAATGCTATGGTTGGGTTTTACCTTAATGAATGTTAGTATTTGTGGATTCTTTCTAATAGTTCCAATCATAAGTGCATAAAATTCCAAGTCAGGTATGACATGCTAGCAGTGGCCTCTCGCACATAAAACTTGCTATCGGTCTAGTAATGTAGTCAATTGCTTAGGGACAATTTCGCAACTCCTACCACCACTTTTCCACACTCGCTATACTAACTTTATTGCTTCTTTACCTAAAAAAGCCCCTAGTTTTTATTTATGTGCCTTTATATTCTTGCAAACCTATCCAACAACACCTACAAAGTACTTCTAGTTTCATACTTGTTCTAGGTAAAGCGAACGTTAAGCGTGCGTAGAGTTGTATCAGTGGTCGATAAAACTTGAGGGAATATTTGTTCCACCTTTAGCTCCTCATTGGGTTCGACACTCTTACTTATCGAAAGAGGCTACAATTGATCCCCTATACTTGTGGGTTATCAAGACCTTTTTTGGCACCGTTGCCGGGGAGTTATAGTGGGGTGAATATTCTCGTGTGTGCTTGTTTGCTTTATCACTAAGTAATTTTTATTTGACGTTCTAAGTTGTTCTCTATCTTTAGTTATGGGTAGTAAACACAAAATACCAAAAAAAATAGTTGTACCTACTACACCAATGGTTGAAGAACCACTCAAAATCTATCACACTCCTGAAGCTTTTTACTTGGATGATCTTCGATCCCTATGTGCTCGTGCTGAAACCCCAACTACCTTAGTTGAGGGCAAATCTTTAGATGTGCATGCTTGTTATGTGCGACAGCGCATATCTGAAAAGGGGAAACTTTTATTGCATCAAATTCATCGTTTGCAGTGCTATGCTTGGAATTTATGTGAAATATATGATGTTACTTGTTGTTCTGAAAACCCTAAGATGCACCTTCCCTACCGATGTGAGTTTAGTGATAATGGAATCGTATCTTCTTATGCTAAGGGTGTTTATAATTACTATGATGTTCAACAAATTGAAGAATTTGTTGCTTTTAAGGGTGCTTACGAAATTGCTTCTTTGATTGGAATGTATCCTGCTACTCTTTACAAATCTAAATTTTTTGCCATACTTAAATATTGTGATGATAATTATGCTTCTAGTACCTATGTTGAACCATGTATTGAGGACTCCTCCGCTGTCCAAGATGAGACTAATATTTTGCAGGGGTCTATGGAAGAAGGAATTGATGAAACTGTGGGCTCATTGGATGAAAAAGATGATGAAGAGAGCGAAGAACAAAAGGAGGAAGAGCAGATTAGCTACCCGTGCCCACCTTCTAATGAGAGTAAGTCTTCAACTCATACATTATTTATTGTCCCTTTGTTCTTTCCGAAGGATGAATGCCATGATAATTGCTATGATCCCGTTGATTCTTTTGAAATATCCATTTTTGATGATGCTTGCTATGCTTGTGGCCAAGATGCCAATATGAATTATGCTTATGGAGATGAACTTGCTATAGTTCCTTATGTTAAACATGAAATTTTTGCTATTGCACCCATGCATGATAGTCCGATTATCTTTTTGAATTCTCCCAACTACACTATATCGGAGAAGTTTGCCCTTATTAAGGATTATATTGATAGGTTGTGTTCTACTACTACACATGATGATTTTGATAGATATAATATTCATGTGCTTTCTACTCCTACTTGCAATTATTATGAGAGAGGAACTATATCTCTACCTCTCCATGTTTCCAATATGATAAAATTACAAGAAACTGTTTATACTATGCATTGGCCTTTACTATGTGTGCATGAATTGTTCTTTTATGACATGTCAATGCATAGGAAGAGAGTTATACTTCGTTGTTGCATGATATATGTTACTTTGTGCTCACTACTAAATCACAAATAATTGTTTATTAAAATTGGCTTTGATATACCTCGGGATCCGGGTGGATCCATTACTTGAGCACTATATGCCTAGCTTAATGGTTTTAAAGAAAGAGCTGCCAAGGAGACAACCCGGAAGTTTTAGAGAGTCATTTATTTATGTTGTGTGCATTTATAAATTTTAAAAACAAGAATAATTTGCCAAAATTTGCCTTTAGGATGTTTACATTGCTTGTTGGTTTGCACGGTGCAAGACAGAAACTTTGGTTGTAGTGCGCGATTTTACATTTTTTACTGGAACAACAAACGGTTCTGAAACTTTTCGCACTGCCTTGATATACAAATTGTTTATTTTTCCTAATTGTTTTAGAATTTTTGGAGTATCAGAAGTATGGAGAATGTTCAGATTACTACAGACTATCCTGTTTAAGACAAATTCTGTTTTTGATGCATAGTTTGCTTGTTTTGATGAAACTATCGATTTCTATCAGTGGATTAAGCCATGGAGGTTATATTACAGTAGATAAAATGCAAAAACAAAATATGAATTTGTTTGAAATAGTACTTAGAGTACTGATTTGCTTTATTATACTAACGGATCTTATCGAGCTTTCTGTTGAGTTTTGTGTGGATGAAGTGTTCGAAGATCGAGGAGGTCTCGATGTGAGGAGAAGGAGGACAGGTAAGATCTCAAGCTTGGGGATTCCCAAGGCGCCCCAGGTAAATATTCAAGGAGACTCAAGCGTATAATCTTGGGGATGCCTCGGAAGGCATCCCATCTTCCTTGAACAAGTATCAGTATGTTTTCGGATTCGTTTCGTTCATGTGATATGTGCAAATCTTGGAGCGTCTTTTGAATTTATTTTTCACTTTTCTTTGATGCACCATGCTGGTATGAGATATTCCATGGTTGATATATAGAATGCTCTTTGCACTTCACTTATATCTTTTGAGTATGGCTTTATAGAATGCTTCATGTGCTTCGCTTATATCATTTGAAGTTTGGATTGCATGTTTCCCTACACATAGAAAACCGCCATTTGTAGAATGCTCTTTTGCTTCACTTATATTTGTTAGATCGTGGGCATATCTTTTTTAGAAATAATTTAACTCTCTTGCTTCACTTATATCTATTTAGAGAGATGACAGGAATTGGTCGTTCACATGGTTAGTCATAAAATACTACATAAAACATGTGGATCACTAAATACGATATGTTTGATTCCTTGCAATAGTTTTGTGATACAAAGATGGGTAGTTGTGGATTTTAGAAATACTTGTGTTGAAGTTTGTGATTCCCATAGCATGCATGTATGGTGAACCGTTATGTAACGAAGTTGGAGCATGAGGTATTTATTGATTGTCTTCCTTATGAGTGGCGGTCGGGGACGAGCGATGGTCTTTTCCTACAAATCTATCCCCCTAGGAGCATGCGCATAGTACTTTCTTTTCATGACTAATAGATTTTTGCAATAAGTATGTGAGTTCTTTATGACTTCTATTGAGTCCATGGATTATACGCACTCTCACCCTTCCATCATTGCTAGCCTCTTCGGTACCGTGCATTGCCCTTTCTCACCTCGAGAGTTGGTGCAAATTTCGCCGGTGCATCCAAACCCCATGATACGATATGCTCTATCACACATAAGCCTCCTTATATCTTTCGCAAAACAGCCACCATACATACCTATGATGGCATTTCAATAGCTATCCTGAGATATATTGCCCTGCAACTTCCATCATCATCATATACATGACTTGAGCATTTATTGTCATATTGCTTTGCATGATCGTAAGATAGCTAGCATGATGTTTTCATGGCTTGTCCGTTTTTTGATGTCATTGTTACGCTAGATCATTGCACATCCCGGTACACTGCCGGAGGCATTCATATAGAGTCATATTTTGTTCTAGTATCGAGTTGTAACATTGAGTTGTAAGTAAGTGAAAGTGTGATGATCATCATTATTAGAACATTGTCCCATGTGAGGTTATCAAAATAAAAGTGTCCAAAGAAGCCCCCCAAAAGAAGAGAGAGGCCAAAGAAGCCTACAAAAAAAAGAAAAATAAAGAGAAAAAAGAGAGAAAAAATAAAAAAAATGGGAGAAAAGAGAGAAGGGACAATGTTACTATCCTTTTACCACACTTGTGCTTCAGAGTAGCACCATGTTCTTCATATAGAGAGTCTCTTGAGTTATCACTTTCATATACTAGTGGGAATTTTCATTATAGAACTTGGCTTGTATATTCCGATGATGGGCTTCCTCAAATGCCTGAGGTCTTCATGAGAAAGCAAGTTGGATGCACACCCACTTAGTTTCCAGTTTTAGCTTTCATACACTTATAGATCTTAGTGCATCTGTTGCATGGCAATCCCTACTCCTCGCATTGACATCAATTGATGGGCATCTCCATAGCCCGTTAATTAGCCGCATTGATGTGCGACTTCCTCCCTTTTTGTCTTCTCCACACAACCTCCACCATCATATTCTATTCCACCTATAGTGCTATATCCATGGCTCACGCTCATGTATTGCGTGAAAGTTGAAAATGTTTGAGAACATCAAAAGTATGAAACAATTGCTTGGCTTGTCATCGGAGTTGTGCATGATTTGAACGCTTTGTGTGGTGAAGATGGAGCATAGCCAGACCATATGATTTTGTAGGGATAACTTTCTTTGGCCATGTTATTTTCAAAAGACATGATTGCTTTATTAGTATGCTTGAAGTTTTATTGTCTTAATATCAAATGATAGACTATTGCTTTGAATCACTCGTGTCTTACTATTCATGCCATGATTAGATTACATGATCAAGATTATGCTAGGTAGCATTCCACATCAAAAATTATCTTTTTTATCATTTACCTACTCAAGGACGAGCAGGAATTGAGCTTGGGGATGCTGATACGTCTCCGTCGTATCTATAATTTTTCATTGTTCCATGCCAAGATTCTACATTTTTCATATACTTTTGGTAACTTTTTATACTATTTTTAGGACTAACATATTGATCCAGTGCCCATGCCAGTTCCTATTTGTTGCATGTTTTTTATTTTGCAGAAAATCCATATCAAACGGAGTCCAAACGGGATAAAAACTGACGGGGATTTTTTTTGGAATATATGTGAATTTTAGGAAGAAGAATCAACGCGAGACAATGCCCGACGGGGCCACAAGGCAGGGGGCGTGCCCTAGGGGGTCAGGCGCGCCCTGGGCCCTCGTGGCCACCCCGTAAGGTGGTTGGTGCCCTTCGTTCGCCGCAAGAAAGCCAATATCCGGATAAAAATTGTGTCCAAAGTTCAGCCCAATCGGAGTTACGGATCTCCGGGAATTTAAGAAACGGTGAAAGGGCAGAATCAGGAAAGCAGGAACAGAGAGAGATAGAGAGACATATCCAATCTCGGGGGGGCTCTCGCCCCTCCGCCGCCATGGAGGCCATGAACCAGAGGGGAAACCCTTCTCCCATCTAGGGAGAAGGTCAAGGAAGAATAAGAAGAAGAAGAAGAAGAAGGGGCTCTCTCCCCCTCTCTCCCGGTGGCGCCGGAACGCCGCCGGGGCCATCATCGTGTGACGGCGATCTACACCAACACCTCCATCATCTTCACCAACATATTCATCACCTTCCCCCATCTATCTACAACGGTCCACTCTCTCGCAACCCGCTGTACCCTCTACTTGAAAATGGTGCTTTATACTTCATATTATTATCCAATGATGTGTTGCCATCCTATGATGTCTGAGTAGATTTTTGTTGCCCAATCGGTAATTGGTGAATTGCTATGATTGGTTTAATTTCCTTGTGGTTATGTTGCTGTCCTTTGGTGCCCATCATATGAGCCCGCACGTGGATCACACCATAGTGTTAGTTGTATGTTGATAGGAGTATGTATTGGAGTGCAAGAGTGATAGAAGCTTCAACCTAGCATAGAAATTGATGCATACGAGATTGAAGGGGGACCAATATATCTTAATGCTATGGTTGGGTTTTACCTTAATGAATGTTAGTATTTGAGGATGCTTGCTAATAGTTCCAATCATAAGTGCATAGAATTCCAAGTCAGGTATGACATGCTAGCAGTGGCCTCTCCCACATAAAACTTGCTAACGGTCTAGTAAAGTAGTCAATTGCTTAGGGACAATTTCACAACTCCTACCACCACTTTTCCACACTCGCTATACTAACTTTATTTCTTGTTTACCTAAAACAGCCCCTAGTTTTTATTTACGTGCTCTTTATATTCTTGCAAACCTAACCAACAACACCTACAAAGTATTCTAGTTTCATACTTGTTCTAGGTAAAGTGAACGTTAAGCGTGCGTAGAGTTGTATCGGTGGTCGATAAAACTTGAGGGAATATTTGTTACACCTTTAGCTCCTCGTTGGGTTCGACACTCTTACTTATCGAAAGAGGCTACAATTGATCCCCTATACTTGTGGGTTATCAGTTTGCCAGCCCAAAACACTAGCAGTGCGCGTGGAGGGTCGAGGGCAGAGCACCCAGAGGGACGCGAGAGCAGAGCGCGTGCGGCGGGACACGACCAGAGTGCGCCGCGGACACCTGAACCGCAAGCAACCACACACATAGAGCAGTTGAACACACAGAAATGGTTGCCTACAAGTCGGCCGATAGTTGCATCGCTGCGTAGAGAGCGGCCATGTGGTACCACCTTCGTCTAGTCTACGGTCTCCTTTTATATTCCGTGCCATACTTTGCCCTCAAATTTAACCAACAAAATGTTAATGCATGTTTTAAAAATCATATAATTGGAAACTGTGTTCAAATACAAATCCAACTATATAATCTTTGGCGACATGCATTCATATTTTATTAGTTAAATCATACTCATAAACCAGGACGGTGGTATAGTAGGTAATTAAATTGCAAACGTTTTTTATTAACCGTATGTGGACGTGGCCTTTCATCCACCTCTCGCACGTCTTGTCACCCCGCTACCGCAGACGACTTACAGCGCAAGCTTGCGCAACGCGCGAGGGCGTTCTTTTTGCCAGATAGTGGTGCCAATGAATCGTCGGTGAGCCCGTTCATGTGCAACCTCGCAGGTTCCCGCATAAGCTTCCCGCCCGACTCGGTGAATCCCCCAAAATCCCAATACATACTGGCCTGCTATAAAAACCCTCAGGGCCGGCGAGTCCTGCATCATATTTTCCCCTCCATCCCTGTAGCTTATCTCGTCTGCTTCTCCCACATTCGCCAATGGCCCCGGACAATCGTCGTCACTGAGCCACTCCGCTGTCATCAGAGGATTGCTCCAGCTGGGAGGCTACACCGCTGCGGCGGCGCAGTCCCCGGCGTAGTGTAGTGCGTGTGGCGTCCCTGTTGGGTGTGCGCGGAGCACCCACCACACGCTCCGCCACCGGTGCCCGTCGGCAGCTGTTGCCGGCCACTGTTGCCGCCACACCACCGTCGAAAGCCAGGGCCATCGCCCACTCCGCCGCCGCGGCCCAAAGGTGGGAGATGGCCGTCGTGGCCGCCACCCCACTGCCGGCCACTGTGGTCATCACCGCTCCGCCACCGCGGCCCGAAGGCGGGAGGTGGTGGTCGTGGCCGCCACCCTGTTGTCGGCCGCTGTGGCCGCCAGCCCACCGTCGACCGTCGGGATCATCACCCGCTCCGCCCCTGTCGCTCGAAGGCGGGAGGCAGAGGTGGATGCCCGCACGTGCGACTACAACCTTGTGCGCTAAACCAAGTTCCTGCGGGAGTAGGAGGAGCGCCTCGTCGAGCACGCAAAGAGCCTTACCGCCGCACTGGCCGCGGCACACTCCGCCTTAAAGGCGAGGAATCATGAGATCTACGAGGAGAACCACCGCTTCGAGAGGGGTCCTTTGGAGTGGCAGAGGGTGTTCCAGGTGAGCGTTGTTGAAGCTGCATTAGGGCAGGCACCACATTACGGTTGCCCAGCTCATCGGTAGGCTCCTCCTCCTCCGCCTCTTACTTAGCGCGCTCGGCAGAGGAGAGGCAGCCGGAAGTAGTACAAAGCCCCTCCGCAGTAGTAGTAGTATTTAGTGGATATTTTGTTTAGTTCATCTGACTATAGATGTGGTGGAACTATACAACGTACTTAAAATTAGCTAGTATATATAGTTGAACTAGCTATTTCAGTACGTGGTTGGCAACAATTGGGGAAAAGTTTGGTCAGTTCAGCTGTCGATTTGAACAATTTGTATAAATTAAGAACGACTGCTTAATCTATGAATGAAATCTATGCTTAATTAGTGAATTTTAGTTGCAAAAATTAGATACTGCTAGTAATTTTTAGCTCCATATTTTGACAAATCGCAATGTTACAACGATTGAAAAATCTTACCAAATTGTTTGTACATGGTTGCACATGAGTCATCCAAAACAACCGTTTGCGTTGAAGGGATGCACAAATCCTCTGCTGCTCTCACTTTGCATATGGGTGTTCTATCTAAAACGTTTGTGATCAAGAGCTGCAGAAATCCTCCTCGGCACATTTTCTCTTAGCTTCTTGGGGAAGCTGTCGGTTTGCATACGGGTGTTCTATCTAAAACGTTTGCGATGAGTGTTTTATATTTAAAAAGCGAATTAAACTGCGGTTTGGGCGCCATTAATGGAGAGGATGCGAGCAAGGCAGGCGGCCATGGAAGTCAAAGGGCTCTGTTCCTAGTGAGCCTGTGCAGTTTACAGCTCGCATGCTTCCGGTGAGCCTACGCACTCGAGGACAGCTTGCACGCCTCTCGGTCAGCTTGCGCACCAGACGGTGCTCGCATGCCTCCCGTTCAGTCAGGTCAAGCAGCTGTCCGCATGGCACCTCCTACAACCATTAAAACCAAGACACGTGGAGTCACGTGAATGGTTAACAGAATTTTGGATTTACTAGAATTTAAAAACCAGGCATCTCAATGTTTTGCTGGCAATCAACGGTGCCCTGTTGTTTGAAATTCATTCCCATTTCTTTCATGGGACCTAAGCATGCACCCAAGGACACATATTTGATTTTTCAACCAATTTATATGCACTGGAGCATGTGCATGTAGTTCAAATTTGAATTATGCACATAAATGCATTAAAAATCAGTTAATGCATCTAAATGTCCAAAGGAACCCCGAAAAATCACAAAAATTCACACAACACTCCTGTTATTCTATGTTGACATGAGAAAAAAAATTGAAAGCAATAAGAAGCAATGGATATTGTTTCGTCCCAAAAGGTGGGACGTTCCCTACCAAAAACCATCATGCTTGTTGTGAGAAGCTCCAGTTTGTGAGAACCATATACCCAAACCTGCCCCAAATGGGTCAAAATTTGTACCACGACATGTTGATGCCGCTCCATGATAGCATGCCAAGTTTCATGAATTTCAGACGAACTTTGGATTTACTAGAATTTAAAAACCAGGCATCTCAATGTTTTGCCAGCAATCAACGGTGCCCTAGTGTTTGAAATTCATTCGCATTTCTTGCATGGGACCTAAGCATGCACCCAAGGACACATATTTGATTTTTCAACCAATTTATATGCACTGGAGCATGTGCATGTAGTTCAAATTTGAATTATGCACATAAATGCATTGAAAACTCAGTTAATGCATAAAAATGTCCAAACAAACCCCAAAAAATCACCAAAATCATACAACACTCATGTTGTTCTATGTTGACACGAGAAAAAAATTGAAAGCAACAAGAGGCAGTGCATATCGTTTCGGCCCCAAAGGTGGGACGTTCCCTACCAAAAACCATCATGCATGTTGTGAAAAGTTCCGGTTTGTGAGAAGCATATACCCAAACCTGCCCCAAATGGGACAAAATTTGTACCACGGCATGTTGATGCTGCTCTATGATAGCATGGCAAGTTTCATGAATTTCAGACGAGTTTTGGATTTACTAGAATTTAAAAACTAAGCATATCAATGTTTTGCTGGCAATCAACGGTGCCCTAGTGTTTGAAATTCATTCCCATTTCTTGCATGGGACCTAAGCATACACCCAAGGACACATATTTGATTTTTCAACCAATTTATATGCACTGGAGCATGTGCATGTAGATCAAATTTGAATTATGCACATAAATGCATTGAAAACTCAGTTAATGCATAAAAATGTCCAAACGAACCCTGAAGAATCACAAAAATTCACACAAAACTCCTGTTGCTCTATGTTGACATGAGAAAAAAATTGAAAGTAATAAGAGGCAATGGATATCGTTTCGTCCCCAAAGATGGGACGTTCCCTACCAAAAACCATCATGCTTGTTGTAGAAGCTCCGGTTTGTGAGAAACCTATACACAAACCTTCCCCAAATGGGACAAAATTTGTACCACGGCATGTTGATGTCGCTCCATGATAGCATGCCAAGTTTCATGAATTTCAGATGAGTTTTGCACTACTAGAATTTAAAAACTAGGCATGTCAATGTTTTACCGGCAATCAACGGTGCAATGGTGTTTGGAATTCATTCCATTTCTTGCATGGGACCTAAGCTTGCACCCAAGGACACATATTTAATTTTTCAACCAAGTTATATGCACTAGAGCATGTGCATGTAGTTAAAATTTGAATTATGCACATAAATGCATTGAAAACTCAGTTAATGCATAAAAATATCCAAACGAACCCTGAAAAATCACAAAAATTCACACAACAATCCCGTTGTTCTATGTTGACACGAGGAAAAAAATTGAAAGCAATAAGAGGCAATGGATATCGTTTCGTCCCCAAAGGTGGGACGTTCCCTACCGAAAACCATCGTGCTTATTGTGAGAAGCTCCGGTTTGTGAGAAGCATATACCCAAACCTGCCCCAAATGGGATAAAATTTGTACCACAGCATGTTGATGCCACTCCATGGTAGCATGCCAAGTTTCATAAATTTCAGACCAGTTTTGGATTTACTAGATTTTAAATACGAAGCATCTCAATGTTTTGTGGGCAATCAACGGTGCCCTGGTGTTTGAAATTCATTCCCATTTCTTGCATGGGACCTAAGCATGCACCCAAGCACACATATTTGATTTTTCAACCAATTTATATGCACTGGAGCATGTGCATGTAGATCAAATTTGAATTATGCACATAAATGCATTGAAAACTCAGTTAATGCATAAAAATGTCCAAATGAACCCTAAAAAATCACAAAAAATCACACAACACTCCTATCGTTCTATGTTGAGACAAGAAAAAATTTTGAAAGCAATAAGAGGCAATGGATATTGTTTCGTCCCCAAAGGTGGGACGTTCCCTACCGAAAACCATCATGCTTGTTGTGAGAAGCTCCGGTTTGTGAGAAGCATATACCCAAACCTTCCCCAAATGGGAAAAAAATTTAAACCATGGCATGTTGATGCTGCTCCATGATAGCATGCCAAGTTTCATGAATTTCAGACGAATTTTGGATTTACTAGAATTTAAAAACCAGGCATCTCGATGTTTTGCCAGCAATCAACGGTGTCGTAGTGTTTGAAATTCATTCCCATTTCTTGCATGGGACCTAAGCATGCACCCATGGGACCTAAGCATGTAGTTCAAATTTGAATTATGCACATAAAATGGATTGAAAACCAATTTAATGTATAAAATGTTCAAACGAACACTGAATAATTCCAATCCTTTTACGTCACACATATAGTTGCATGTTCACTCCAGATAAAAGTTCTAGCAATTCAAACACCGTCCATTGCCGTTGTGACCCCATTATGTAATTCAAACCAAGATGAAAAATCAAGTAGATCGCACACAGTTCATTATCAGCAACCGTGTGAGATGTAGTGCAAAATATCTTGGAGCACCGTCGGTGTATAGTATGCCTATGGCTTATGCGAGAAGGTGTGTCGGCAACAGTCCAAAACCAGCGTCTCAAGCACACTAGCTCACTCCCCAAATATCATTTAACTTTCAATCGTCGCCGATGAAAGATGGGCACATGGACCCACGTCGTGAGGGAAACTTCGGTGACCCACTCCGGCGAGAGCGAGGCCGCAGCCGCCATGCGCATGCTAATAAGGTGGATGAGCACGGCCGCAATTTGTGACCGGGCGGCAATGGCAGCCCAAACGGCCGATGTTGCTTCTCATGTGGCGGCAGAAACATCTGCCTCGGGGATAACAACTGGCGAGAGCGGCACAACAGTTGTCCGTTCCGTAGCGGCCGCCTTAGCCCTGATGGGGGCCTCCCATGACCATGTCGAGGCCGTGCATGCCCAGCTCCTCGTGGTCACTGCAAAAATCAAACGAAGCTTCTCTGACAACGGTGAGCAACCCACGGCCGAAGAGCTGGCAATCACCGAGAGTGTGTGAACAGCCGTCCGTACCTCCGTCGCACACCTTGTGACGACGGAGCCCGTCCAAGCCCAGATCGCGTCCGCCCATGCCCAGCTCATGGCAGCCTTTTCCAAAGAGACGGCGGACGCGGATGGCGAGATGCTTGCTGAGTATGGTGCGATGGATGCCATGGAGCCCCTTCCCCAGGAGACCATCGGGCGGGAGCTGGACATGGAGGCAGCGGAGGAGATTGACGAGCACCAACTGTAGTAGTACTCTTTTTTTTGTTTAATTAGGAGTGTCGGTCTTTAATTCGTTAGAGTAATGTCTAGGTCAGCTAGCTCTGTTTAATTGCTGAACTTGCTCAGTTAAGAAGTGTGGGTGTGCTGTAGTCTCCTTTGTGTACCCAAATTATGCAATGACGTGGATAACCACTGTGACCATGGAAATTTGAACCAAAACTTTTGACGTTCAAACTCATCACACACGGGTTAAGCTATCTGAATCGTTTGTGATGTCCACATATCGTACATAGTTCTTAATAAGGGACCGTGTCTGATGACACTTTGCGCGCTAGTTTTTTGGCTGAAGCGATTCCAAATTTTCGGCTTCCGCGGAAATATCTACCTCTCCGCCCCCCTTACCAAAAGCCACATTTCCCCTCTTTCCGCCTTCCTTTCCATGTTGAAACCTTCACTCCTCGCTTGCAGCGCCGCTGCCTCCTCACCGGCGACCCTCCTTCACGCTGCTTGGCCTCCTCTATCCAGGCAGGTAATCCACACCCGACCCCCATCCTCCTCCTCCTACCACATCCCACATGCCCCGACCACCGGCGCGAGCGCGACACCTTCCACCCAAATCACCGACCCCTCAACCAAAAGAGCGTCGGCCTAAGCCATGGTGCATGCAGTATAGCTAGGAGAAGCAAATCGCGGCCGCATGCGCGGATGAGGTCACGATGGCTGCCATTAGTGCCGACCCCAGATCTTGAAGGAGCACATTGCCAATTGCTAGCTATGCCGGTTAAGCATGCTCGGTTTACCCATTGCGTGTGCTACTCCTGCCTTTCCTTCACAAATTCTAGTGAATTGTGCTATCTAATTTCACCATGCAATCTGTTTCTCTAGTGTATATGTTCTATATGTCGTGCAGTGTGGTGCTCACTTATTAACTGTTTTGTTAATTAGTTGTCGTCTTCAGTTAACTGTTTGGTTCAATTCTACAAATATGATGTTCAATTCTTCAGGCTGTAATTTTGTATTGTCTTCCATGTGAGAAATAAATCGAATTTATCTTTAAAAAATTGTGGGTGCATTCTGTTAGTGTATACCATGTGAGGAATAAATTGAATTTGGCTGTAGTAAATACATGAAAAACAAATACAATTGCTACAATTGGCTGTAGTTAACTGTTTGGTTAACTCTCTGATCTTCTATTAGGAGTATGTTATATTGTGCAATGTGGTGCTCAGTTAATGTTTGGCTCATTCGTTGTGGTGTTTAGTTAACTGCCTGGTTCAATTCTGCAATGCGATGTCCAATTGTCATGGGTAGAATTTTGTATTGTTGTGCATGTGAGGAATAAATCGAATTTGGTTGCACTTAATACATGAGAAACATATACAAGCGCTATATTTCCTAGTTCTTAATCATGCTTGGTTTGGGTAAATGGGTTTTCTGTGTGGCTTCAATTAATCGAATGAATCTGCAATGTGCTTATTTTTCATCAACATATTTTACTGATACCATTCGAACCCTTACTTAACCTGATGACTAACTACCTTATATGTGTTGCAGTGAAACAATGGGAAGTACTGAGGTTTACAATCGAGGTTAGCACGTGCATCGTCAATTGTCTAATAGCACATTATTGTGCAATTGCAGGAACCATTCTAATATTTTGGTTTTTAACAATTTGGTCTTGCACATGTAGGTCCTGCTATCAGAGGTTTTGACCCACTGTTCGACCCTTTTTGCATATGGGGAAATGAGTTGTCCATGAATATCAATCAAATCAAGAAATTCAGAAAGATTGTTAGGATAAAGAAATTAGCGACAAAAAACAACAAGATCTTTGTCTGCACAATGAAGAAGACATCAGTTCACTACAAGATGGTACTAACTATTATACCTTGCCTTTTTTTATTCCTTTGCCCAATTTCTAATATAGAGAAGATATTTATGCACATCCTTGTTTTCAGGCCTTTCAAAAGCAGTTCACCGATGATTACCTCTCAAACCACCTCTATGGTCAGGAGGTGAGGAAGGTTTTCATACAACACCCACGGTTCAATATTGAAGTGTTCCTGAAGAGGACGAAGGATGGACGGTCAATCATCCACAGGCATTGGCCTAAAGTTGCATAGACCTTAAATATGAATGAAGGCTCAATATTCGCCTTCCGCTTCAGCAGTTTTCTAGATGAGATGCATCTGTCTATATACCGTCTGTGATGCTAATTTCGAAAGGTTCTACATGTTGCATGTGGAACTTGCTACTGGTACAGTTGTGTAATGGGGTAGCTGAGTGCTGAAGCTATATCATGTTGTACTCTGATGTATTTCAATTATGAAATTCTGCTTCCTCAATATGGAAATGAAATATATTGTGTGCTTAATATGAAATGTCAATTAGATTAATAAATGGATTATGAATAATCGGATAATTATCCTGCTAATTGTGTTTTGCTATTGCAAACGGTTGTTGAAAAAATACTGTGGGCGATGACCTCAGGCAACGCACACAGTTTCTAGGAATAAACCGTGTTGGATCAATGAACAATCACACATGACTTTCTCTTGAAAACTGTTTGCGTCAGGGCACCTTGCGCAAATGTTTACCACATAAAAACTGTGTGTGACGGACAGCCTTCGCCACACAGTTTCTTCTATGGACCATGTGTGATACATTCAATAATGCAAACGATTTAACGGGAAAAATTGTGTGTGATGTACCTGTGAACGGAAACGTTTTCCTTGTAGTGAATGTGTGGGATGTGCATACAAACGGAAACGTTTAGCAGGGACTGATTGTGTGGTATGTACTTGCGACCGGAAACAATTTCGTCGTATAATTATATTTTTAGCTCTACTGTACGTATTTCCGTATTTGAGTGCTCGCCGGTCGCACACGACCTCATTTTGCCAAACGTGTGTGCCAGGAGGGCATATCCTCGACGGTTTCCGGGTCGTGTGGGAAGGACCCCCCTATCACCCACACTCACTTGGCGACGGTTCCAAATGCCTCCACGGAAAGGGGTTAAAAACCGTTTGTTTAGGACCGACACGTACCAGTGGTTGTGTTCCCCCGGCAACAAGATCTTGCCCCTCGGCAGCCACGACCCTCACGGCTTCATCTATGGTGGACCTCCCAATATTCGCCACCACCTCCAACAAATCTGGTTCCTCGGCTTGGGGATCTGCAGATGAGAGGGGCCGGCAAGCCGACACAAAAAAGGAGGTGGGAAGAAGACAACAGATAGAGCCAGAGTATAAAAGTAAAATAAGAGTCAAGTTATGTACCCGAAGACGTCTGCCGGGCAGGGGTCACTGCTCCCCCGACAACAGTCATTGCCGGGTCGCAAACTTCTTCCTCTGTCGGGGCAGACTCGGCAGCAATCCGCGCTATCTCTGCCACTGAGGATTACATGGCCACTTCTTCGGTTTGGACGACAGGGGAGCCGTGCTCTTTAAGGGGCGGCTCGCTCTGTGTGGCGTCGCCTTCTCCTCCATGCGAAGGGGCGGAGAGGCTGCCTCCATCATCTTCGGTGAGCGGGGTCAAGTCTCTGCTCCTAGGCTGGTAGCTAAGCTGGGGGCTCGGCACGGGATCCTCTTCATCCCTCCCTACCAAAGTTGAGCCCTCCATGCCCTTCAGCGAGCCGAGGCGCTAGAGCCTTTTTTAGGAGTGGTGGACAAAGGTCTCCTCCTCCTCCTCCACTTCCCTGCAAGCAATGACAAGGACAAGAGGTCAGTCGACAGAAAACATTTAAATCAACTTAGGAAGATATCCAACACAAAGAAAAATCACCCTTACTCTTCCTCCATAAGCATGGAGTTCAAATTGAACTCCATGGGAGGAGGGGACTCCTGTCTTCTCTTCAGAGATGGAAGGGTGGAACTTCCCGACAGCCTCGGTGCCTGCCGTGGTGCCAGGATCTCCGGGGAAGGCGAGCACTGCGAAGACCTCAAGCTGGAGCGGGTGCTGGACTCCTCTTCTGAAGACACCGGTCGTTTGGCAGAAGGTGCCCTGGCCCGAGCAAGATGGGGGGATTGACGGCACGCCCCCTTGGCCTTATTGATCTTGGTGGAGGTCTTCTTCACCTTCTTGGCGGGTGGCATTGGGTTGGAGGACGCTGGTCCCTGAGCCGCAGCGCGCCTGCGGGTACACAAATCTGGATCCGGTGCGGGAGCTTGTGGTCCTGCTGCAAGCCACTCCTCCTCCTCAGCGGCCACTACCGCGCTCCCCTCCCTCTCAGTCTTCTCTCCCTCCTGGAGCTCCTTTGCTGCCATGGCCAGAGCATCTAGCCTGGCAAAGCTATCCCCGGCAAACTCTTCCTGGGAAGAATCTTCTGTGGCTTGTGCCTCGCTGCCACCTGGGAAGAGCTCCCGTCTCCAGCTTTCCCCTTGCCCTTCCCGGCCTTTGCGGCCTTCTCCATTTATGCGCGGCGGGTAGCTTTGTCCTCCATGACTCTCTTCAGAATATACACCACCTTCGCAGCAGATGTGCGTTTATACATTTCTCCCTCAGCCCTTGTGGCCTTTTGTCAGCACCCTGATTCTAAATCACACTGATCTAGCATGTAACACATCATATCACTTTGTGGCCTCATGCACGGTATTCCCACGGGTGCCACCTTACCTAGCCCGGGACCGTTTACGCCTTTTGGCTCACGTATATGATAGTGCTGCCAGTATCCATATGACAGAGAACCCGGGCCTACATGACTAGTCATGAACCCAAAGTGGCGCTAACTTACGGGGACAGGCATACATGAACCAGCATCAAACTGTCGGTTATCACCGTGTGAATCCGTGCTGTAGCAACTGGGCTAACAGGACTCCAGGAACCTGGGCTGTAGCAGGCTAGCAGGACTCCGGAAGACACCGCGTGACATTTCCCCGAAGGGACAGACACATGAACGAAGTGGATCACATGACGGCCAGTCTAAGTGTTCCGGAGTAGTAGTAACTGGGCTAGCAGGACTCCGGTAAACCGGGCTGTAGCAGACTACCATGGCTCAGTGGAAGCACTAGACTACATTTCCCCATAAGAGAGGCTAGCAAGGATAAACAACTAGGTTGTCGGATCCCACACATACCAAGCATTTCAATCATACACACAATATGCCTGATATGTGTAAATACAACATGGCATCACAACAAAACTCTAATCCTCAAAGTATTTATCATTAGGCTCCGAGGAGCCAAGTATTACAAACATGGGTCTCATGACCCAACATACAAAGCATACAAGCAACAAGAACAAGCGGAAGCTTAACTTGTCTGAGTACAGACATCTATAAAAGAAAAAGGCTGAGAAGCCTGACTATCTACAAGAACCTATCGAGGGCACAAGATCGTAGCTGAGGTAACAAGCTAAACGTCGAAGTCCACGCGGAACAACTAGCGAGACTGAAGTCTCTCTGCAAAACATAAATTGAGAAAACGTGAGTACAAATGTACCCAGCAAGACTTACATCAGAACTAGCTACATATGCATCAGTATCAACAAAGGGGATGGTGGAGTTTAACTGCAGCAAGCCAGCTTTCACTCGGTGGCTATCCTAAACTACGACTGCAATTAACTCTTTTGAGCTAGCGCACATGAGTCGACATATTCACCATATCAATACACCACTATGGATCTGCTCCCGTCTCCCTACGAGAACGCCATCCATAGCACTCACGCTTATCTTGCGCATTTTAGAGTATCCACTTTCACTTGTCTATGAACTGAAGAGGCAACCCAGAAGTCCTTTACCGCGGACACGGCTATTCGAATAGACCATGTTAACCCTGTAGGGGTGTACTTCTTCACACACGCTCTCACCACTTACCACCATGTACACATCGTGTATCTCGGCAACCTTCAAGCGGAAGCCTGGCGAGGGTGTCGGCCACGACCTGACTAACCACGCATGTCTCTAGTCCAGGTTTATCGCCTATTCGGGTTCCATCCGCAAGGAGATTCGGCCAAGGAATCGCTCATGGCCCCGAACGATGTGTGCAGGGTTCCCAAGCCCACCTCGACGGATGGATCTACCCTTGGTACATCGTGCCACGGTGCATAGTCTGTCCCAAGCCCACCTGTATCGGGTGCCACTTGGTAGACTACTAACACAACCTACAAACACCAGAAACTAGTTGCAACTCCTGGACAGAGATCAGGTTGATTAATAAGTTGAGAGGGGCACTTAAGCATTCCAATGCGTGGTAGTAACTATTCATGGATCACAAACAGAGAACTCAGTTCCTGAGGACGGCTGCAATGAGACAACCCACCATGTACTCCTACATGGCCTCTCACCTCTACCTTTACCAAATCGTGTTCACACACTTAGCTCTCAACAGTAGGACATGTTCACTACATACCAATTCCTCCCTGATGAATCAGACCCGACTCAACTCTAAGCAGTACCAGGCATGACAGACAAGCATGAATGAGTAGGCACATCAGGGCTCAAACAACTCCTACTCATGGTAGTGGGTTTCATCTATTTACTGTGGCAATGATAGGTCATGCAGAGGAAAGGGGTTCAACTACCACATCACGTAACAGTTGAAACGTTGTTGTCCTAATGCATTAAAAGAGAGCAGGAGCGAGAGAGTGGGATTCTATCGAAATGAACAAGGGGGTTTTGCTTGCCTGGCACTTCTGAAGATTGTATAGTTCTTCATCGGTGTCATCGATCACATCGTCGGAACAACGTCTACCGAGAGGGAACAACACCGGCAAGCAGGAGAGAACACAATCAATGCAATGCAACAAACATGATGTATGATCATGGCATGTTAAGGTACTGAATTCACCTAATGCAATAGTTAGCATATTAATTGAAGTGGAATTCAAACATATAGCAAATTCCAACTCCAAAACTACATACCATATATTCCATAATCATGAATTGTCCTAGTTGGTGATGTTAACTTGCTCAAACATGCATCAACAAGGCATAAACAGATCCTTCATATTTTTCTGATCATTTTTCATACATAAATTATTTCATTTGGAGTTAAGGTTTAATTTCTATGATTTTTAGAAGTTTTAACCATTAATGATTTATTTAAAATCCCAGAAAAGCATTATTGCGTCTGCCTGATGTCATCAGGTCAACAGCGTCAGCCCAGGTCAAACCTGACACTAGGACCCACAGGTCAGTGACTAGGCTAATTAACAAAGGCTGTTAGTGCTAATTTAATCCTAACTAAAAGTGTCAGTGGGGCATGGGCCCACATGTCAGTGACTAGGGAGGGTAGTTAGTGACCTAATTAGTTTGAGCCTAATTTGACACGTCAGCCGGCCAGGATTAGGCCGCCGGCGACCTCAACTGACGGCGGAGGCACGCCGGAATCTCTGATCCGGCGACCATTCGTCGCGCGGTGGATTCTAAGGGACCCTAGGGATGCGCCGCGTCCAACGGTGCCACTGGTTGGTCGCGTAGTCGCCGGAGCTGACGACGATGAGCACATCCACGGCGGCGCCCGCACGGAGTTGGCCGGGACGGCATTGTGGTGTACGGGAGGAGGAGCTGGTGGTGGCTATGGGCTCCTGGAGAGGCGAAGAGAACGATGATGCATGCGGGGGCAGCTGGTTTGGGCTCTGGCCACGGCGGCGCCATGGCCGGCGACACGGAGCTCTCGGCTGCGGTGGCTAGGCGGGCTAGGGGAGGGGGTTGACCGCGGGGACAGGGGAAAAATGCTTGGGGGCTCACAACGGCGCCGTGGGGATGGCTAGCGTGCTCGGGGAAGCTCGGACGGTGCCAAGTCGACGGTGGAGATCCGCGGCAGCCAACGGTGAAGAAGAGGTCGGGGGAGCCGCTGTAGGGCACGTCCGCTCGCGTGGCTTGGCGGAGACGGCGTAGAGTCCATGTCGAAGCTTCTTGGCACGTCAGAGGGACGTGTGGAGGCCGGTGGCCGTGGTGGTGGTGAGCAGCGTCGACGGCAGCATTCGGTTGCGCTGCGGAATCGAGCAGAGGAGGGAGAGGGAGTCCTGGGAGAGAGGGGAGAGGTGCAAGGTTCGAGGGGAGTGCGTGGTGCCCTCGGGTGCCTCCAGCGGCGAGCAGGTAAGCAGGAGGTGGCCGGCGTGTGGTCTCGCACGCCGGGCACGCGCCCTTCGTCTTCCTGGCAAAAGGAGGAAGACGACAGGGGAGGTGGAGATGGGCTAGGTCGGCTATGCACAGTGTTGCTCTACAGGAGCACCAGGTAAGAAAGCCCAGGTAAGGGTTTTCCCCTTTCTGTTTCCTTTTTCTATTTCTTGTTTTTATATTCTGGTTTAAAATAAATACTAAACCATTTCATAAAATCCTGGAAATAATTATGGGTGTTGTATGAATTATTCCAGTGACCCTTAAAAATTTCCAACATTTTTGGAGCATCTAAAATATATATAGCATTTAAATAGCTCCAATTCAAGTATGTTTGAATTAATTCAAAATCCAAAATGCCATGGAAAAATGTGCATCATCTTTGGTTACTCTTTCCAGCATTTTCCAAAAATGATGAACATTTTTGAAGGCCATTTGGGATCCTGAAAATATATTTAATTTTTAGTTGAACCTATTTGAATTTAATTGATGCTAGGGTTTGATCATTCCCCATTTCAAATTTCATAAAATTTAAACATGATGCATGGATGCTTATGCAAAGACAGACAAGGTCTAAGCTAGGGCTGTGACACCTTTTCCACCAAAGTGCTCGACCATTGGAGCTCTTCGTCAAGAGAAGGGAACTGTGCTACCTCTTGAGCATGCGTTGGTTTTCCCTTGAATAGGAAAGGGTGATGCAGCAAAGTAGCATAAGTATTTCCCTCTGTTTTTTAGAACGAAGGTATCAATCCAGTAGGAGACTACATGCAAATCGCGTAGTACCTGCACAAACAAACAAGAACCTTGCAACCAACGCGATAAAGGGGTTGTCAATCCCTTCACGGCCACTTGCAAAACTGATATCTGATAAAGATAATAAGATAAATATTTTTGGTATTTTTGTGGTATAGATTGGAAAATAAAGATTGCAAAATAAATAATAAACTATAAATGTAGATTTGAAACTTATAAGATGTAAAAGAGACACGGGGGCCATAGGTTTCACTAGTGGCTTCTCTCAAGATAGCATGTATTACAATGGGTGAACAAATTACTGCCGAGCAATTGATATAAAAGCGCATAATTATGATGATATCTAAGTCAATGATCATGAATATAGGCATCACGTCCATGACAAGTAGACCGAAACGACTCTGCATCTACTACTATTACTCCACACATCGACCGCTATCCAGCATGCATCTAGAGTATCAAGTTCATAAGAACGGAGTAACGCATTACGCAAGATGACATGATGTAGAGGGATAAACTCAAGCAATATGATATAAACCCCATCTTTTTATCCTCGATGGCAACAATACAATACGTGTAATTTCCCTTTCTGTCACTGGGATCGAGCACCGCAAGATAGAACCCAAATCTAAGCACTTCTCCCATTACAAGAAAGATCAATCTAGTAGTCCAAACTAAACTGATAATTCGAAGAGACTTGCAAAGATATCAAATCATGCATATAAGAATTCATAGAAGAAGCAAATAATATTCATAGATAATCAAGTTCATAAACCAACAATTCATCGGACCTCGGCAAACACACCGCAAAAAGAGTTACATCGAATAGATCTCCAAGAAGATCGAGGAGAACTTTGTATTGAGATCCAAAGAGAGAGAAGAAGCCATCTAGCTAATAACTATGGACCTGAAGGTCTTTGGTAAACTACACACACACATCATCGGAGAGGCTATGGTGTTGATGTAGAAGCCCTTCGTGATCGAATCCCCCTGCGGCAGGTCGCCGGAAAAGGCCCCAAGATGGGATCTCACGAGTACAGAAGGTTGCGGCGGTGGAAAAGGTATTTCGTGGCTCTCCCCGAAGGTTTCAGGGTATAAGAGTATATATAGGGGAAAGGAGTAGGTCGGTGGAGCTGCGAGGGGCCCACAAGGGTGGGGCGCGCCCTCCTGCCTCGTGGCTTCCTTGCTGCTTCCTTGACGTCCACTCCAAGTCTCCTGGATTGTGTTTGTTCCAAAAACGATCTTCGCGAAGGTTTCATTCTATTTGATATTCCTTTTCTGCGAAACACTAAAATAGGCAGAAAAACAGCAATTTGCACTGGGCTTTGAGTTAATAGGTTAGTCCCAAAAATAATATAAAAAGGTATATTAAAGCCCATTAAACATCCAAAACAGATAATATAATAATATGCAACAATAAAAAATTATAGATACGTTGGAAACGTATCAAGCATCCCCAAGCTTAATTTCTGCTCGTCCTCGAGTAGGTAAATGATAAGAATATAATTTTTGACGTGGAATGCTCCCTAACATAATTTTCAAAGTAATTCTCATTATTGTGGCATGAATGTTTAGATCCAAAAGATTCAAGATAAAAGTTTAATATTGACATAAAAATAGTAATACCTCAAGCATGCTAACCAAGCAATTATGTCATATCAAAATAACATGGCCAAAGAAAGCTTATCCCTACAAAATCATATAGTTTGGCCATGCTTCATTTTCGTCACGCAAAATGCTCCCCTCATACATAACGCTGATGACAAGCCGCGCAATTGGTTCATACTTTTTAACGCGCTTCAGCCTTTTCAAACCTTACACAATACATGAGCGCAAGCCATGGATATAGCACTACAGGTGGAATATCATATGATATGGGGGTTATGTGAGAAGACAAAAAAGGAGAAAGTCTCACATTGACGTGGCTAATCAACAGGCTATGGAGATGCCCGTCAATTGATGTCAATGCGAGGAGTAGGGATTGCCATGCAATGGATGCACTAGAGCTATAAGTGTATGAAAGCTCATCAAAATAAACTAAGTGGGTGTGCATCCAACTTGCTTGCTCATGAAGACCTAGGGAATTTTGAGGAAGCCCGTCACTGGAATATACAAGCCAAGTTCTATAATGAAAAATTCTCACTAGTATATGAATGTGACAAAATAAGAAACTCTCTATCATGAAGACCAGGGTGCTATTTTGAAGCACAAGTGTGGAAAAAGGATAGTAACATTGTCTCTTCTCTCTTTTTCTCTCATTTTTTGTTTGGTCTTCTTTGGCCCCTTTTTTTGTTTGGGCTTCTTTGGCCTCCTTTTTTCACCTCACATGGGACAATACTCTAATAATGATGATGATCACACTTTTATTTACTCAGAACTCAATGTTACAACTCGATACTAGAACAAAAAAATATGACTCTATGTGAATGCCACCGGTGGTGTACCGGGATATGCGATGAATCAAGAGCAACATGTATGAAAGAATTATGAAAGTGGCTTTGCCACAAATACGATGTCAACTACATGATCATGCAAAGCGATATGACAATGATGGAGCATGTCATAATAAACAGAACGGCGGAATGTTGCATGGCAATATATCTCGGAATGGCTATGGAAATGCCATAATAGGTAGGTATGGTGGCTGTTTTGAGGAAGATATAAGGAGGCTTATGTGTGATAGAGCGTATCGTATCACGGGGTTTGGATGCACCGGCGAAGTTTGCACCAACTCTCGAGGTGAGAAAGGGCAATGCACGGTACCGTAGAGGCTAGCAAATTGCGGAAAGGTAGGAGTGTGTATGATCCATGGACTCACGTTAGTCATAAAGAACTCATATACTTATTGCAAAAGTTTATTAGCCCTCGAAGCAAAGTACTACTACTCATGCCCCTAGAGGGATAGACTGGTAGGAAAATACCATCGCTCGTCCCCGACCGCCACTCATAAGGAAAGCACTCAAAGAACACCCCATGCTTCAAATTTGTGAGACAATGTTTACCATACGTGCATGCTACGGGACTTGCCAACTTTAACAAAAGTATTTCTCAATTTCACAATTGCCCAACTAGCACGACTCTAACATTACCACCTTTATATCTCAAAACATATATCAAGAATCATAGTATTCAATGCACTCTATAAGAAAGTTTTTATCATACCCATCTTGAATGCCTATCATATTAGGACTAGTTTTATAGCCAGAGCAAATTGCCATCCTGTTCTAAAAGACTCTCAAAATAATATAAGTGAAGCATGAGAGATCAATAATTTCTACAAAATAAAACCACCACCGCGGTCTAAAAAATATAAGTGAAGCACTAGAGCAAAATTATCTAGCTCAAGAGATATAAGTGAAGTACATAGAGTATTCTAATAAATTCTGATTCATGTGTGTCTCTCCCAAAAGGTGTCTAGAGCAAGTATGATTGTGGTAAACTAAAAAGCAAAGACTCAAATCATACAAGACTCTCCAAGCAAAACACATATCATGTGGTGAATAAAAATATAGCCTCAAGTAAAGTTACCGATAGACGAAGACGAAAGAGGGGATGCCTTCCGGGGCATCCCCACGCTTAGGATTTTGGTTGTCCTTGAATTTTACCTTGGGGTGCCTTGGGAATCCCCAAGCTTAGGCTCTTGCCACTCCTTATTCCATAATCCATCAAATCTTTACCCAAAAATTTAAAAACTTCACAACACAAAACTCAACAGAAAATCTCATGAGCTCCGTTAGTATAAGAAAACAAACTACCGCCTTAAGGTACTGTAATGAACTCATTCTTTATTTATATTGGTGTTAAACCTACTGTATTCCAACTTATCCATGGTTCATACCCCCAAATACTAGCCATGGATTCATCAAAATAAGCAAACAACACACGAAAAAACAGAATCTGTCAAAAACAGAACAGTCTGTAGCAATCTGTAGGTTTTGAATACTTATATAACTCCAAAACTTCTACAAAATTAGGAAGACTAGGGTAATTTGTATATTATTCTACTTCAGTTGGAATTGGTATTTTATCGCTCTCTAGTAAAAAACGAAAATTATTCTCGTGAGTGCATACTTTCTGTTTTTTCTAGCAAGATCAAACAACAATCATCCAAGAAGATCCTAAAGGCTTTACTTGGCACAAACACTAATTAAAACATAAAAAATACAATCATAACATAGGATAAATGATTTATTTATTACTAAACAGGAACAAAAAGCAAGGAGCGAAAATAAAATTGGGTTGCCTCCCAACAAGCGCTATCGTTTAACGCCCCTACCTAGGCATAAAGGTAAGAATAGATCTAGGTATTTTTCATCTTTGGTACGATATCTATAAGTGGCTCTCATAATAGATTAATAAAGTAATTTAATTTTCTTCCTAGGAAAGTGTTCCATGCCTTTCCTTAATGGAAATTGGAATCTAATATTTCCCTCTTTCATGTCAATAATTCACCAATCGTTCTAAGGAAAGGTCTATGAAGAATAATAGGACATGTAGGATTGCAATATATATCAAGAACAATGAAATATACGGGCACATAATTCCTATTTGAAACCATAAGAACATCATTAATCCTTCCCATAGGTTTCTTAATGGTGGAATCTTCAAGATGCAAATTTAAAGAACAATCATCAAATTCACGGAAACCTAACACATCACACAAAGTTTTTGGAATCATGGAAACACTAGCACCCAAGTCACATAAAGCATAACATTCATGATTTTTGATATTAATTTTAATAGTAGGTTCCCGCCCATCATAAAGTTTTCTAGGGTTAGAAACTTCTAGTTCAAGCTTTTCTTCATAGGATTGCAATAAAGCATCAATGATATGTTTGGTAAAAGCTTTATTTTGACTGTAAGCATGAGGAGAATTTAGCACGGATTGCAACAAGGAAATACAATCTATTAAAGAGAAATTATCATAATTAAATTCCTTGAAATCCAAAATAGTGGGTTCATTGCTATGTAATGTTTTGACCTCTTCAATCCCACTTTTACCAATTTTTGCATTAAGATCTAAAAACTCTGAATCATTGGGATGCCTTCTAACTAAAGTTGACTCATATCCAGTCCCATCTTTATCAAGATTCATATTGGCAAACAAAGACTTAATAGGAGACACACCAATCACTTTTAGATCTTCATCATTATTATCATGAAAACTAGAAGAACACACTTTTACATAGCAATCTTTTTTAGCACGCATCCTAGCGGTTCTTTCTTTGCACTCATCAATGGAAATTGTCATGGCTTTGAGAGACTCACTGATATCATGCTTAGGTGGAATAGATCTATGTTTCAAAGAATCAACATCAAGAGAAATTCTATCCACGTTCCTAGCCAACTCATCAATCTTAAGCAATTTTTCTTCAAGCAAAGCATTGAAATTCTTTTGCAAATTCATAAATTATTTAACACTAGTCTCAAAATCAGAGGGCATCTTATTAAAATTTTCATAAGAGTTGTTGTAGGAATTACCATAATTATTAGAGGAATTATTAGGGAACGGCCTAAAATTAAAGTTTCATCTATACGCGTTGTTACCAAGATTGTTCCTACCAACAAAATTCACATCCATAGATTCATTATTATTTTCAATCAAAGTAGACAAAGGTGTATCATTAGGATCAGAAGAAACACTCCTATTAGCAAACAATTTCATAATTTCATCCATCTTTCCACTCAAAACATTAATCTCTTCTATCGCATGAACCTTTTTACTAGTAGATCTTTTGGTGTGCCATTGAGAATAATTAACCATAATATTATCAAGGAGTTTAGTAGCTTCTCCCAAAGTGATTACCATAAAAGAGAGAGAAGAAGCCATCTAGCTAATAACTATGGACCCGAAGGTCTGTGGTAAACTACTCACACATCATTGGAGAGGCTATGGTGTTGATGTAGAAGCCCTCCATGATCGAATCCCCCTTCAGCAGATCGCCGAAAAAGGCCCCAAGATGGGACCTCACGGGTATAGAAGGTTGCGGTGGTGGAAAAGTTGTTTCGTGGCTCTCCCCGAAGGTTTCAGGGTATAAGAGTATATATAAGCGAAAGAAGTAGGTCGGTGGAGCTACGAGGGGCCCACAAAGGTGGGGGCATGCCCACCCCCCTGGGGCGCGCCCTCCTGCCTCGTGGCATCCTCGGTGCTTCCCTAACATCCACTCCAACTCTCCTAGATTTCATTTGTTCCAAAAATGATCCTCGAGAAGGTTTCATTCCATTTGATATTCCTTTTTTGTAGAACACTGAAATAGGCAAAAAAACAGCAATTTGCACTGGGCTTTCGGTTAATAGGTTGGTCCCAAAAATAATATAAAAAGGTATATTAAATCCCATTAAACATCCAAAACAGATAATATAATAGCATGGAACAATCAAAAATTATAGATACGTTGGAGACATATGAAGCTGCCAAGTGCCCGACACAACCTCAACATTGCAGTCCGGCATCCACTTCAATATTTGATCCCAGGCAGAGTTGATATTCAGGGGAACAACGACTGCTGGGAGCTTGAACATCTCAGAATGGCCGAACAGTTGGTCGCACAACCAAGCATAGCCATAAACTGACAAATTGTTGGCCAACCCTGGTAACAGCCTCATCCTATCTGCATCACCGCTGTATTGCCACGCAGGCATGTCCCTGTCCTACAGCGGTCAAATGTCGCGGAGAAGGAAGTCTGCCCCCACAAGCTCGACGGTTAACCCGGCAGCCGCTAGGAGGATGATCCTATTGATTGTCGGGCGCAACCTGTCATCAGAGAGACCCTTGGCGCTCCAATCCTTGTTGTTCTCAACGCACACTTGCCACGGTTCACAAAACTCAGGGGCTTTCTCATCTTGAATCCAACACCAATACCCTCTTCATTCATCACATCTCTCGCGTAAATGCCCCGGGAGGTAGTTCTTCTTCGACCGAGGTATCCAGCTGATAATCCCAGAGCGAATCACCTTTCTCTCCACCCACGGGACGAACTAGTGATGGAATAGATCCACATTGGGCTTCACCCCGGCAAAATTATCGCACAAATGCGCAAAGATGGCAATGGTCGCCATTGCATTTGGTGTGAAATCAAGGAGGTGGAACCCGTAGATGTTCATGATTTCTTCAAAGAACTCATAAAAAGGAGGGCACAACCCGCAGATGAAATAAGCGTCAAAGAACCGATAAGAGTTAGGGTGGTCCACCTCACCTACCTCGAAAACTATGGGAGCCCCGTGTCCCTTCTCGACGGGTCGCCCCCACAGGTACCAGTACGTTGCCTGAAGGACGGGGCTGCACAAGTTGGACGGGATGAAGACGACGCCCCCACTTCGCTTTTGTTCAACTACGCTGATCTCTTGTTCTCTTCAGCGGCGGTCTCTTTGATCGCGGTCATCGACTTCTTCACTATTTTCTGCCCCATTGCCCCGGCAACGCGGAGGAGGGGGGAGGGATTCGTTGGGTGGCGGCGAAAGGAGGGGCAAGATGAGAACTGGCGCTTGGCTTGCGGAGGAAGATGGTAGAGCAGGGCGAGAGGCAGATGAATCATGCCGCTCCAATTTTCCATGCTCTTAAGAGAGGGGGAGGTGGGACAGAAGCACAACACTTCAGAATGCTACCGCTTTACCTTAACTGCAATAGTCCCACGACGCCACGACGCGCAATAATTATGAGAACGTGGATGTTGGATTGACTGTTCATTGTGGCGAACCGCCGCGCACAGCCCGCTCCTGCCACATCCCACGCACTGCTTGGGGCCTAACCCAACATACCACGTGACACGTATGGCTCAGGCTCGAGGGCTTATGTCAGGGAAAATATACATTGGTAGGCATTTTCCCATGACTCGTGCATGGACAAGACAAGGGCAAGACAGGGATTGAAGGCCCAAGAGATTTGAAGAGCCTATATACAACCAAGGAGGACCATGGACGGGTCAGAGAACAAGATATCTACGAGGAAAGAGCCTCCCTCGCTGGCCAGGCGAGCCCGGCAAAGGGCCATGCCACCACCAGAAGCAAGCAACCAAGACTCCCCGGCAGCGCCTGTTGGGGCTTGCGAGGCCTGAACCACCCCGCCAACCGCGCGAGTACGACCCACATCGTCAATCAGTGCAGTGTTAAGCCGCAAGGTGATTAAGTGGCAGTATTTGCCACATGGTAGCCATCTCCTACAGAAGAAACCCACAGGTGACACCCGTCCAGTGACGTGTCAAGAGGATAGATGTAGAGCTGGAAAGATAAGCCCGACAGGCTTTGTCGGGCAGCTAGTGATGTGACACTGAGCGGTGCATTTAATGCACCCTGCCAGCCCGCAGAGTTAGGTATGATAACACTGTTTACTATCATATCAGTGGGTAATGACAGTTTTGCCATTATGGTTATGCCTTTATCTATTAAAGGAGGCCCACAACAATCGTAGGAGGGGGTTGGAGGGTTGGAAACTTGACAAACCCAAGCCACCATACGCTTGTGGTTACCGTAGCCCTGAGGCAGACCTTGCCAGGCAAGTGTACCATGCACCACCACATTCATTTCCACCATCAATCCACCAAAACAGGAGTAGGGTCTTATGCCTCATGGTGGCCAGAACCTGGGTAAATTGCTTGTGTGCTCTCTGCCGTGCTGCCGCGCACTGGTCTGCTCTTTGTGCAACACGACATCCCCCGTCGAACCAGCAAGGGGCCGCCCGATCCCATAGGTGGCCGTGGATATCCCGCGACACATAGAGTGGTGAGGGAGGCATGGTTGCCTAGAGCAAGAAATATCCAGGAAGCATATGTGGATTACATCCCATTTTTGTTTTCTTTAGCCACCTTTTTCCTATGCGAGGACAAGAAACCGATCGACCTAGTCATTCTCTATTGCGTTGTCATGCCTTTCTACCCTTTTTCACCATTTTTCAACTAGGAGACACATGACTCATTCCTTAGCTATTGATTTTCCCCTTTTCAACCTAGATGCGGGTTCGATGCCTAGTCTCTTCGGCAATACTTTCTCCCTTCCTTTCCTTATTCAACCTAGACATGGATTAGTCTGTATGATGTAGGGTTTTGTTTAATAGTGCAAATTAAGGTTTTCATCTACGTGACCAGCAGAGCAGAAGATAGCAATTTGGGAAGATGGTAGAGTGGAAAAAGATCCACATGCAGTGACGTGGTAGATGGGGTAATAGAACAAGGGTATGGTTCGAAAAGAGGTAGCATACGTTAGGGACAGCGAGAAGTGGCTTCGCTCGTGGTCGTCGTCCTCCGCACACACTACGGCAGCAAGCTTGGGGATGGAGGCCATCCCACGAGGGCGCTAGGTCTGATAGGACCGTCTTGTCGTCGGTGCATGACCTCGCTTGCCGACGACGAGTGCGTCAACGTTGCATGTCCTTTTCTTTCCCAGCAGATCTGTGACCACCGGTGAGGAGGGAGAGAGAGGTCATCTTGTTTAGATCTGGAGAGAGGGTGATAGTGTTAGAAGCAAGTGGGCAGCCCTTAACAAGCAAGCACTAAAGCTCCAGCCTATATATCTTTTTTGATACTAGTACTAGAGTTGGAGTAGTGGTAGAGTAGTTTATATTTTCGCTGCATACCATACCAGTTAGTTGTGCTTCAAAACTGAATAGCACGCCATTAAAAAATAAAGTCGAGAAATAATGCGGCACCTCGGGCCAACGCGGCCAGATCGCACTTTGCATGAGAAAATGACACACCATGTTTTGTTAACATATGGTCCCGTTCCAATATGTCAGTGAGACGACAGCGAGTCCTTTTGTACAATTTCCGAACGGACGTCTATGTAGGCCGGGGCGCCTCTTCATGTACCGTGGCAACCATCCACTGCCTCTTCGCCTTTCCCTCTCAATTTGGAATTGTTGTCGCACGCTCTTCCTCCCTCCTCCATTGGCCTTCGCCCTTCCTTCTGCCATTGTTCGATCGTCTTCTCCATGGAGGGAACAGGCCAGAAATGACCCCGTTATTCTTGCCCCGATCTGAAAGATGACGTGGCGGAGGAACTCATTGATCGGTGCAAGGTCATCACCTCGGCTAGCATGGCAGGTTCCTTCAACACCATTCTTGACTCAACTAATAATATCATCACAAAGAACCCAAGGGTCCAGGAGCGGCATGATCTCCCCAATCTTCTTCGCCGTGACTCTGATCAACGGCACAGAATACAGAAGCCTCACCTTGTGCAAGTTGATGCCGCTTGATAATGATACGTCTGATGTTAAGATGCCATCGTTTGAGGGTAAGGCTTGGGCAGGCGCAAATGGAGATTGGGTTGTTTATATTGGGTACAACTATGAGTGGGAACTTGTGAATGTGTATACTCGTCACCAGGTTCCACTTCCAAAAATCTCAGACTGCCCAGAGGTTGAGCACACCGGTATTCTACATACTTTCAACTATGATCATGGTGACTGTCGTCTATAGAAGATATCAATTTGTCATGTTCCTGACCGCTCTTGGGGTTATAGGAATACTTATGTTGTCACTATCTTCGACAAGCTTATTGTCGTCCTTCATACTTCGACTCGATGGATATTGCTTAAAAATCAGTTTCTATACACGGATGTGTACTATGATGCAATTCAATACGAGGGTCTTGTGTTTGCTGCCACCACTCGTGGCACTGTTTTTGCATGGAATCCTCGTGTTTCGGTACGTTTGTCTTCCACCATAATTATAACTATTTCATCCACATGCATGCGGGTTAGCTAGTTTTACTTTACTAATTAACCTTCTTGTGTTTCCAAGGTCCTGTGAACATTCCACCACCTATACTTGAAATATTTTATAACCAAGGGGGAGATGACGATGGTGATCATCATGAGCATGAGGACGAGCAGGACCCATGTACTCAGTGGCGCCTGGCAACTTATTCAGATGGATCACCTCTTCTTGTCTATATACAGAGAACTACTGATGTTACTAAGGAAGCAGGTGTAGTCTCGCATGGTCGCACTCTCCGGACCTATTCCAGCATCCTTTGCAGGGTATTCGGGATGGATACTAGCGTGCTAGAGCCAACACCTTCTCCCTGGTTCAGTATTGATAGTCTTGGAGGAAACTCGCTCTTCCTTGGACAAACTATCCAATGATGGTGAAAGGCAATCCAACTGTTGTTGACACAACGTTAATACCATTTATGAGAAGCAACTGTATCTATACCTCGGACATTGCTATGGTTCCCTACCATGGCTATCACAATATGGGTCGTCATATAGTCCGCTTCAGCTCGGATGATCAGTCCTGCGTTGGTCTCGAGATTGACAATAGCTGGCCCTTCCTAGAGAATCTCTTCTGGTTCAAAGAAAGCGTTTCCAACACCGAGGATTGGTTGGGTTGAAGTTCATTTCATTGCTTATTCTTTGTTGTGTGATGAATACTTTAGTATTTATAATGTATCCTCATTGTCGTTGTGGGTGGATGACCCATTGTATGTAATGCTAAATGATATGCCTGTGATAAACTTACTAAATTTATGAATGGCTTTCGAGTCGCTTATCAAAGTGGGTTCTGCGACGAGGCAATACATATTTTCCGAATACATAATTGTACGTGCATTGCAACATGTTATCGGATGAATCCAATCAACAATAGTGGAGTACTACTATTTGTACTAGCTTCACATGCTTCGCACCTTGGGCGGGTGTTTTTTTACTGTAGCTGCGAATCCCATCATCCTAGGTCCTCGGATGAGTCTAATCAACTGTAGAAATTGCATTCTGATGTTTGGGTTCAAACTTTCAAAACTACTGCACTATCTCTAAGTCTACGTATATGTAATATAACAAGTTTTAAAATTGAGACCAGCCATCCACCCTCACAAAGAACACGTTTTAACCTAGCACAGACTCCAGAAAATTTGGCCACAGTGTGAGGTGGGCCATATGTTAATGTGTTTGCTGTACGTAATCAGCACATCGAATCCTCGATATATAGTAGGGTGGCATGTGCCAGAACAAGCATTCGCATCCACGAGTACGGCACACGCCACCAGCATGACTTCCATATGACACCATATTTCTTTGAGTCCGTGCTATAGCTATCTCTTCAACCTCCTCGTTTCTATAACTTAGCCATTGCGTGGCGGGCGAGGTGGGGGGTTTGCCAATGGTTGGTTTCCTTGATTGCGGTCCCACTTGTAAGGCCAACTCCAGCATATGACCCCAAACGGACGTCTGTTTTGCCCAGATTTTGTCCGTTTGGGTAGGGCAATGGGGTCGTGTCCAGGCCATTTCTCGGGTGTGGTGGCCGTGCGACAAACGCGCGGACTCATCCCGGCCGCATCCTGTCCACGTACATTTTTCTTTGCAAACACATATCTTTTTCTCATCATTGATTTTTGGTACATGGAAATACATCACCAAATTTTGACTAGAAAAGCAAGACCAAAGAAAACAAGAACCACAAGAATACATTTTAGAAGATATCCAACTTCCATAACTGCTCCTGTAATTTGGATGAGTGCCTTCTCAATGCATTCATTGTTGATCTACGGAGGCTCAATCTTGCGTGCTTCTTTCTCCTTCGAGTGTAAAGAAGTATACGTTGCTTCCTCGCATCTAGTCTCATGTCTAGCCTCTATTCTATCAACAAGTGGACTAGTCTCATCTCTAGCCTCTATGCTAGCTAAAAGTGCTAGAACATCTACTAAATTGCACTCTATCAATATATCGATGGACTATTCTTCCCAATACCAAAATTTGCATCCATTCTACATAATAAAATTTTAAGTTAGCACAACAAGTCAAATCCGGGAGCACAACCGAAGCTAAAGTAGCACATACGTCATCGGTTGAGCACTTGAAGAACACCCATCCGGGATGTTCCGGCATTGTAGACACGCGGCACAAGACCTTCTTTGGGCAGTCGTCGCACGTAATGAGTGGCTATGGTGCGCCAATGAGCTTTTGGGCCAGCACCAAGCCCGGCCAACAGCCATTCATCTATCTCCCAGCGGATTGCCGACGGTGTAGATCCGAGCGGCTAGAGGACAAATCAGTACCTTCATGCGGCCTTGCCGGGGCCTTCCGACCCGGTGCCCGGCCAGTCCATGGCACGGTGCGGCCTCCCACAGCCCGACGAGCTCAATCCCGACTGGATCCGCTCCAAATCCGGCCGCCGGGTGCGCAAAAAAGGTAGTCGTGGTTGGGTAGCTCGGGGCTGGGCGAGCGCGCGTCTGAGCTACACGCGCTGGAGTTGGCCTAAGTGAAGATGCAATAAAGCACGCGTTTCCCTAGCGGCGTGGCGGAACAACCGTGTGGGAGTGCGAAGTGGCTTTGCTCGTGTGGGGAACGGAGGCCATCCTGCGTGCACGCTAGGTCTGACAGGACGGCCTTGTCGTTAGTGTCTGACCTCTGTGGCAACCGTCTGCTCCGCAATCTCCTCTTCGTGTACCATAGCAACAGCCCACCACCTCTTCGCCTTTCCCTCTCGATTTGGAACTGTTGTTGCACGCCCTTCCTCCCTCCTCCATTTGCCTTCACCCTTCCTTCTGCCATTGTTCGATCTTATTCTCCATGGAGGGAACAGGCCAGAAATGACCCCGTTATTCTGTTAGTGTGAACTTGTGAATGGAGATTGGGTTATTTATATTGGGTACAACTGTGAGTGTGAACTTGTGAATGTGTATACTCATCACCGGGTTCCACTTCCAAAAGACTCAGACTGCCCTGAGGTTGAGCACACAGATGATCTATGTATGCTCAAATACGATCATGGTGACTGTCGTCTACGGAAGATGGCAATTTGTCGAGTTCCCAACCGCTCTTGGTATTACACAAACTATGAAGTTGTTGCTATCTTCCACAAGCTTGTTGCCATCCTTACTTCCATGCCTCGATGGATATTGCTCAAAAATCAATTTTTGTACACAGATGAGTATTGTGATGCAATTCAATACGAGCCTCTTGTGTTTGCTGCCACCACTCGTGGAACTATTTTTGCATGGAATCCTGATGCTTTTGGTATGTTTGTCTTCCACCGTAAATATAATTGTTTCATCCACATGCATGCGGGTTGGCTAGTTTCCCTTTACTAATTAACCTTCTTTTGTTTCCAAGGTCCTGTGAACATTCCACCACCTATACTTGAAAAAATTTATATCCAAAGGGGAGATGACGATGCTGATGATCATGAGCATGAGGACGACCAGGACCCATATATTCAGTGGCGCCTAGCAACTTATTCCGATGGATCACCTCCTCTTGTCTATATACGGGGTACTGCTGATGTTACTACGGAAGCAGGTGTTGTCTCGCATGGTCGCATTCTTCGGACCTATTCCAACATCTGTTATAGGGTATTCGGGATGGATACTAGTGTGGTAGTGCCAACACCTTCTCCTAGGTTCAGTATTGATAGTCTTGGAGGAAATTCGCTCTTCCTAGGACAAAATTATCCAATGATGGTGAAAGGCAATCCAGCTACTGTTGGCACAACGTTACTACCATTTATTAGAAGCAATTGTATATATACCTTGGACATTGCTATGGTTCCCTACCATAGCTATCACAATATGCGTCCTAATATAGTCCGCTTCAGCCTGGATGACCAGTCCCGCGTTGGTATCAAGATTGACAATAGCTGGCCCTTCCCAGATGCTTTCCTATGGTTCAAAGCAAGCGTTTCCAACATCGTGGATTGGTTGAGCTGAAGTTCATTTCATTGCTTGTTATTTGTTGTGTGATGAAAACTTTCATGTTTACTAGAATGTTTTATTGGAACTAATCTATAATCCAACATGTATCCTCATTGTCGTTCTGTGTTGATGAGTTGTTGTATATAATGAATGGTACATTCGCATATGCATTTCATAAACTCAATTTATGAATGGTTTTCAACTCACTTCTTGGAGCGTGAGTACCGTAGTAGTATAGCTAGCATCCAGTTATATGAAGTTGCCACATCAAATAGAACCAACCTAATACTGGAGTATGCTAGCACAATAGTTAGTTCTAGTTAGATCAACTAGAGCTAGGTGTCGCACGGAGGCCGAGAAATATGGTGATAGCATGACTGCGTGAGGTTGGCATGTACGTAGTATGATGTAGGCATAGGGCTTGCCGTGTTTCCTACTCCTCCGGTCTAAATGTGGAGAAGACTTGGTTGAGTTCTTCCTCCTTTTGCCGACACGTGGGACATCCAGCATCCAGGTCGTGTCATGCAAGAAAATGGAGTGCTACTTGAAGCCACGCGATGTGCATCTTGGGTTAAACTATATATAGAATCTTACTCTTGAGTAACTCCAAAAGAGGCCAACAAAGATCTTTATTGGATTTGTTTTTCATCACCAGCACGTCGAGGTGAAAGATGTGCAGGTTCAGTGGATCCTCTTGCATTTTCACTGACATGTGGGACCGCATGTGAGCAAACAGATGATGGGCTCCGCGCATCTGCTGGCTGGCTGAGAAGAGAGAGAGAGAGAGAGAGAGAGAGAGAGAGAGAGAGAGAGAGAGAGAGAGAGGAGGGCTGAGCACGAACTCCAGGAAATTTCACGACAATGTGACTAGTACTAGTGGTGTACTGTACTCCGGGGGAGATAATGTGTTCGCTCTACGTAACCAGCACCTCGATATAGTGGGGTGGCATGGGACATAACTGGAATTCACGTCTAGCAGTACGGCACACGCCACCCACACGAGTCCCATATGACACCAATTTTCTTGGAGTTCATGCTACAGCCATGTAACACCCACAATGCGGCTATATCTCCCACGTGTCGGGGCATGACTTAGAGGCATAGCCGCATGGTAGGCTTGTCGCAAGAGGGGCAATCTTCACACATCCCATGTACTGAATAAGAAGGGATAAAGAGTTGGCTTGCAATCACCACTTCACACAAATACAAGTTAAACATACATCATCCAGAATACAATCAAGGTCCGACTACAGAACCAAACTAAAAGAAGACAACCCCAAATGCTAGATCCCCGATCGTCCCAACTGGGTACCACTACTGATCCTCCGGAAATGAAATAAAACAACGATCAAGATCTTCATCGAGCTCCCACTTGAGCTGGGTTGTGTCACCTGCACTGGTATCATTGGCACCTATAACTGTTTGGAAGTATCTATGAGTCACGAAGACTCAGCAATCTCACACCCGCGAGATCAAGACTATTTAAGCTCATGGGTAGGATAAGGTAATGAGGTGGAGCTGCAGCAAGCACTAAGCATATGTGGTGGCCAACATACGCAAATAAGAGCGAGAAGAGAAGCAACGCAACAATCGTGAACTAGAAGTGATCAAGAAGTGATACTGAAAAGCTACTTACGCACAACCATAACACAAGAACCGTGTTAACTTCCCGGACTTCGACGAGAAGAGACCATCACGGCTACACACACGGTTGATTTATTTTAATTAAGTTAAGTGTCAAGTTCTCTACAATCGGATATTAACAAATTCCCATCTACCACATAACCACGGGCATGGCTTTCGAAAGTTTATACCCTGCAGGGGTGTCCCAACTTAGCCCATCACAAGCTCTCATGGTCAACGAAGGATATTCCTTCTCCTGGGAAGACCCGATCAGTCTCGGAATCCCGGTTACAAGACATTTCGACAATGGTAAAACAAGACTAGCAAAGCCACCCGATGTGCTGACAATCCAGATAGGAGCTGCACATATCTCGTTCTTAGGCCAACACCGTATAGGTCAAGCTACGAGTAAAACCAACCCTCAAGTTTCCCCGAGGTGGCCCCGCAGGCTGCCCGGTTCGGACCAACCCTTAGAGAAGCACTGGCCCGGGGGGTTAAAATAAAGAACACCCTCGGGAGCGCGACTCCCAAGGGAGAAGTATAGGTGGTGGTGAGGCAAATGGTAAAACCAAGGTTGGGCCTTGCTGGAGGAGTTTTATTCAAAGCAAACCGTCAACGGGTTCCCATAACACCCAACCGCGTAAGGAACACAAAATCAAGGAACATAACACTGGTATGACGGAAACTAGGGCGACAAGAGTGGAACAAAACACCAGGCATAAGGCCGAGCCTTCCACCCTTTACCAAGTATATAGATGCATTAATTAAATAAGAGATATTGTGATATCCCAACATATCCATGTTCCAACATGATACAAACTTCAGCTTCACCTGCAACTAACAATGCTATAAGAGGGGTGAGCAAACACGGTAACTTAGCCAAACAACAGTTTGCTAGGAAAAGTGGGTTAGAGGCTTGACATGGCAATATGGGAGGCATGATATAACAAGTGGTAGGCAGCGCGACATAGCGATAGAATGAACAACTAGCAAGCAAAGATATAATTGATTTCGAGGGTATGGTCATCTTGCATGAGATCCCACAAGGAAGAAGAATGAGTCCATGAAGAAGACAAACAAACGTAGTCGAACGGATCGTCACAACTCCGGATTGAAACCGAAGCTAACGAGAGAAGCAACCCGGAAAGAAGCAAGCAACATAGTAAACAACCATCACATAAACATGGCATGATGCACAATCAAGTATGATGCATGTCCGGTTTAATGAGGCATGGCATGGCAAAGTGCACACACTATACTACAAATTAAGTGGAGCTCAATATGCAACGAGTTGCATATTGACGAAACACCACATTCAAACATTTAGTTCACTCTTGTTTATGTACCCAACAATATTAAATGTTGTTAAACATGTCAAGAGGTGAAGCATAATAAAACTACCAATCTAGGCAAGTTTAAATGAAGCCAGAACGACAAGCAACAAGTCCAGAAAAATCCTCATGTGCATATTTTAGATTTGGTACTGTTCTGCCCTAAACCATATTTTAGAGTTATTAAACATGCAAAGTAAGTACACCATGTTAAACTAGGAATTTTTCTACCCCATTAACATATAAAGTTTATTAAGTTTGGAGCTATGGTTATTTAGTTATGAAACAAATCATTTTAGCATGGCATATGAGCAAATTTAATCAAAGAACATTTTTAACATTTTAAACATGCATGAAAGTTGGATATTATGAAACTATACAAAATTCTAAGAATTTTACATATATGAAACATTTTAATACGATGCATGGTTAATGAGTTATTATATGCATGAAGTTTAGGGGCTAAACCGCAAAACTGATGTCTAGGATAAATAGAAAAAAATCGCAGACGCTGAAAAAAACTACACGGGCCGAAACAGCGAGGCTAGCCCAGCAGGAGGGGAAAAAAGGCGGGTCGCAGGGCAGCTCACCCATGGGCCAAGCCCAACTGGGCGGCGAAGCGGTTTGGGCCGGCCTTGAAGGCGCGCTGGGCTGGTCCACGCACACAGGCAGCAGAGGTGAGGCGCTGGGCCTGCGCGTGGTCAACGCATCCAGGCGACGGACGGTCGTGGCTCCAGGCAGGGTGTTGACCTCCTGCTCGAACCAGAAGCAGAGGAGGAGGCGGTCGGACTTGGCGCAGTGACGAGGACGCAGGGGCTTGAGGCGTGGCTAGATCCCAGGATGCAGGGCACGGCGGCGAGACAGGACCAAGCGATGCCAAGGAGGTCCAGGGCGCAGGGATCCGGCGCGGCTGCTCGTCTTGTCTTGATCCGGGCGGTGGGAAGCAGCGGCGTCCCGATGAACTTGGCGGCGGCCATGGCATGGGTCCGGCGACGAGGTAGGAGGGAACGAGTCGAGGGACGAGCGATGCAGGAGTAGGGGACGGCACCGAGCTCGGGGTTGCGGAGGAGGAGCATGGGACTGCGGCTGCGGACATCGAGGGGCTCCGGCGAGGTCTTGGCAGCGAGGCAAGGACTTGGTGTGCGGCGCAATGACCTGAAGTGGACGGCGTCGATGGCAGGAGACGGCGGAGATGGCTGGATCCGGTCTGGCTCGATCGATCTGAGGCGGCGTGGGTCGAGGGAGCGCCGGGGAAGGTCCCTGGAGGCAGGGCTTGGTCTTCTCTGGTGGGTTTGCTCGTGGACGAGCTCCGCTCGGGATCTTTGCTCGGGCACGAGCGTGGAGGGAGACGCGGGGCTACCGCTGCTAGCTCCTGAGGGCACGGACAATGAAGCCTGCGGGCGGGCGGACGCGTCCAAGAGACAAGGGAGTTGGAGGCTGGGGCGCTGCAAGACGGCCGCAGCGACGAGATGAAGGACGGCGGGGACGAGGAGGCGGCGCCATGGAGTCTTGGTTCCCTCTTGTTGGTCGCTGGTGGTGATTGCCGGCGGCGAGGTTCACCGGGGGTCACCGGCAGTTGGTGGCGCGCTCGGGCTCCAAGGCGACGAGGAGGGGATGGATTTGGGTTGGCTGGTGGAGAAGGAGAGAGGAATTTTGGATCAGGGAGGATGCTACTAGTTGATCCGAGAGGGATCCCGAGGAACCAGGTGGAGTGACGGGCACGGTGGGATCGATGGGACAAGACCCCTAGGATCTAGGGTTGGACCTTATATTTTATAGCAGATGAAAGCAGTTTAGGACGGTTAGGTCCCTCCGATCGTAATCGGACGGACGGGAAAAATAGGTTAGGTAGCCCAAATAAGAAAAAGGAGATGTTTTATAGACGGTTAGGGATGATCCGGACCCAACGGTAACAATAGTATGGTTCGGGTTCGGGGAAGTTTCGGACACGGCCGAGGGGGTCTGACAAAAGGCCACGGAGGCAGGGGGTCAGGAGGGGTTTTTGGAGCCTCCGATCGCGACCGATGGATCCTATCGACAGGGGGAATAGGTAGGCCTATGTGGGCTAGTTGTGACTGTGTAGAGGGCCGAGGGTTGCGGGAGAGAAGAGAGAGAGACCCGACAGTAGTTTTCGGAGACCAAAAACGTCCCACGATTTGATTGACTATATTGTCGCTATAGTTATCCATTGGGTCATCAAATGGCCTCCGAATGCGACGAAACTTGGCAGGCGGTCTACTGACAACATAACAACACCACACACCAACTTCATCCCATTCCGAGAACAATTTCTAGCCGCTTATAAAATAATATTTCAGACGTGCCACGGGCGCGTGCAAGTGTGTCTGGGCTCAGAACTGACAACGGAAAGAACATGTAGACCGGGACGGATGCAAGTTTTGAAAACATGATGATGCAATGCACATGATGACATGGCAAGATGCAACACTCAAGTGAAAGACAAGGCAACAACAGCGAAAAACTGGAAGACACCAGGCGCAATGGTCTCGGGGCGTTACAAGCCATCTCTTCCCCCTCCCATTTTCTCAGCCATCGCTCGGTGGGCGGGGTGGGCTTTGCCGATAGTCAGTTTGCTCAACTGCGATCCCACTTGTAAGTGAAAATGCAACACAACACGCATTCCCCCTTGAGTGGCGTGCCGGACCAACCGTGTGAGGGTGCGACGCGAACACGACATGCTTTTCCTTTTGAATTTGTAACTTGTAAAATTTGTTTCTACTGCATGGCGCGACTGATAGATAGAAATAACGATTTTCCCTAGAGTAATGAGAAGTTTGGTTCTGGTGCGGTTCATGAATGGAGTACGTATGAAAAATACGAAGTTGATGCGAAAGGTAAGATAATTACTAGTAGTACCATATACTACTACATGGATTTGATGGAAAGATCAAGATACATACGGATCCATCAACGACATCCTCATGCCCTAGTGCGCTGGGTCACCAACCGACGTGTGAGGAGCAGTGGCGTTGGCAGCGATCTCAACGTGCTTCTGAACAATGCCGTCCAAGGTTGCCCTACGGTCCAAGAAGGCCAACGACTTATCGTCCTCCTCTTGCACGTAGTAGTCCTTGTGGACGATTTGTGCGTAGACGTGTGTGATTATGTCGATGGTGTCTTGCTGCGCCACACGCTGCGCGGCGAGTGCGACCTCGAGGTGAGCATTCTCCGGCGCGACGGCGGGCAGTCGCAGGGCCACTAGTGCATCGAAGAGGTTGTCACCATAGAGGCCATTGAGGGTGGCGGGCATCATAGAGCCTGGGCGCGTGGGCTGGAGGCGTATGTCAAGGTCGTCCACGAGATTCTTGACGACGGTGAACTTGTCAAGGAAGCAGACGTGGACCTTGTCAAACAAGGAGACGAAGCTGTCATCCAAGCGGCCTCTCGCCCTGGCGGCCTCAAGCATGACCTAGAGACGTTCCTCGGTGTCAGGCTATAGGCCGGCGTTGTGGACCATCTGGCACAGCCGGCTGATGCTCGCGCTCATTGCCTCCATGGGTTTAGCTTCTAGTCAACAGATCTTGCGATTGGAGTGATCACTCTTGCCCTTGGTTAGGGTGCATAGGTGCGTAGGATTTCGTAGATTGGATTGGCGGGGAGCCTTTATGTGAGAAGTGCAGACTGTGTTGCATTCATGTGTGTGTTGGCCATCTACTCCTCGGCCCTCCCTTTGTGGGACTGAGCTCCGGTGCCTTAACTGCATCTGCCTTTGGCTGTATGACAGGTGGGCCAGCCACCTGTTCGGCCCACCTATCATACACCCAAAGGCAGGTGCAGTAAGTCAATGAAGCTGTCCGCCGCTCTGTGCCGGTGCAGTCTAGTCATCTCACCGGACCTCTAGTTGGGGCCAAGCGAGAGAACTTTGATGTTTATAGGTTAATGCCCCCCTTTGCATTTTGTGCCAAGTTTTGACATTTGATTTAACTAATGAAATGTTAATGCATGTAACAAAAAATGTTGTGCTAAGTAGTCACAAGTCATTGAATGCATATGCACCCCATGTCTCCTATTGGGTGATTTATTTTTTCATGGCAAAAAACAGGGAACGAGGTGGGTAGTTAATGCACCGCACCTAAAAGTTTTGGGATTACTATTTGGTTTTCGTAACGTGACTAATGCACCAGTATGGAGGGAGTACAATAGTAGTCTTTGATTGCAATTTTTTGTTGGTAGCATACAAAGATGAGCGCTCAGTGAGTACAATAGTTGTCTGATTGATGAGACTTCAGATTTGATCCATCTACTGGAAGGGAGAATGTATAATATCATCGGGAACTACGTTAAGAACGAATAAAACAATACACCATGTATTTATTTATAGAGGGAGTAGTATATTTTTTATGACATGCATTACTAGATATTGCTAGTCAAATACTAAATCCAGAGGGATGCGGTAGTACTACTAAATCCACACAGTGGTGCTAGTACTAGTAGCAGTACTACCAATGTAGTAGTACTGTACTACCCGTTGGTCAAATTATTACATGTTGCTCCTCACAATGAAGTGACAAGACCCTGCGACGAAGATGACACCTGAGTGTAGGCGCCATGTTCGGCATACCAAAGTCAGCCTCACGTCTACAGTCACTATCATCATGGCTGTAGAGCTATCCTGCTTACAACTAGCCGTGTTCGACATAATTTCCCGTGCGTAGATGCTCGTGCATTGCGAAACACCAAGATTGGGGGTGGACGACGCCGGCAGCCGCCATCGCGCCAGATTTTTGCATGGCTTTCTAGATGTGGTGGGGAGGAAATATGGATGATTGTGAGAGACAAGGAGTTGATTGTAAATAGGGAACAAGTGCAGGCATCTTTTTGCAAAACTGCGGAAGTTTGGTTTGTATGCTTCAGATCTAGATCCGACGGCTATTGGTGAAAGATGGCAGGCACGACATCATCACCAACTCATGACCTCTTTGATTCACAGGATTTTGAAAACACAGGAATAGGACATGGCAATATTACAAGTTTCAAACTGATATTACAAATGTTAGTAGTAATGTTGCGCCTACGAAGAGGGAATTACTAGGAAGTTTATGTAAGAACTTTCGTTACTTTAGGTGGATGCAGCATTATGGTACAAACTAAAATCCACCGCCCTGACAATTCACTAATGGGAAAATAAATTTTTGAGTCTCTGGCCAGTTGATGTTTCAAAAACAAATTCAGCTTCTCCGAAGACTATGTCATTTAGGCTTAGACGCTTGCGGTGATCAGCACACCATTCATTGTTGCGCCAGAGAACGCCAAACCTCATTACCTTGAGCACACTTGCCTCTATAACAAAGAACCTGGCCAATTTAATCTCAGATGTGCTGCCTCGGTAGTCGATCAAATCAATTTCTGTAAGATGGAGATCAAGGCATTCGATGAGATTGTTATAGTGCAGCACATTTTTCACTTTCGGGTCTTTTTTATCTACAAAAGAAGAGAACATATTAGAGCAGCTGGCTGTATAAGATTGTCGTGTCACCAAGAGGTACCAATATCATTCGCTCATACAATAGGGTTGGCTGGCTAGTCATATTTTTTCACTGTCTTTCTCTTTCCTCTCATTTACCTAGGAGCACGTGAAGAGCTAGGGTATTTGTTGCCTTCCACTATGTGGCCGATGCCATATTTCTCAAAAATATGCCACATAATACGCATCAATGTCAAATCAAAAGATTTTGGCACCGCTCTCGCGATGTGAGAGAGTTCGCACCGCTGTGCACACAGACCCACATATATAAACAAATCAATCAAACCAACTACACCAGCCTCTCACTCTCCCAAACAAGTGTTTCTTTATTGCCTCAGTCCTCTCCCTCTCCCACGCAAGTGTTTTTCATTGCGTGAGTTAATTTGGCACCAGAGCAAAGTACTAGGTGATCTAGATTGGGGCACCAGGTGAGCAATGGAGGGGCATCGATGCCAAATGCATCACAAGTGAACTTAGCACGTGGTTTGGCCTACATAGTGGAGGGCCGTTATAGCCCACTTTTGTACTACCTCGTATTTAGTGTAAAATTTTGAAAATAGAATTACCTAAGAAAATGCCAATGCATGTCACAAAAAATTATACCATTTGAAATTATGTTCCAATACGAATCCGATGATATAATTTTTAGTGACATGCATTAACATTTTGTCAGTTAAATCTATGGCCAAATTTTGATACTACAAAATAGGAAGAGTAAACCAGGACGGAGGTAGTACTTGCTCTTAGGGTAACCATAGAGTTACTATTCTAAGTTATTTGCCGCTATGACTAGCCTAGGCTACTAGTAGTACAACAAAAAAACGATACAAGTGATCATGTGAGAAAAAAATACTAAAAACATTTCTTTCGGTGCAGTGCGTAGATGCAGTTTTGAACACTACACTTGTCATCGTAGTTTGGGAAAATTACGAAAAAAATTGAGCTATGTTGTGATTACCATTTACTAATAGGAAAGAAGTTTCACCTCGATGAGTAGCTTCTCTGTGCATGGACAACATGTAAGGAATCCAACAACTTGATCCAGATTGGGGCCGATAGATTTTATTGCCAAGATCTTCACTGTGCGCATAGATTGGGTCAAGCTTGTGGGAATCATTTTCTGGATGATAGTTGTAAATACATCAAGAAGAAATTTAAAAATGTAAATTTCAAGAAGACAGAGAAGAAGATGAGTGTTGTACCTAAACGATTACGGATCCAATAAAGTGTTTGGAAAATTTGGCAGACGAGTACACCAATGCTGTCAATTTTGGCGCGTCAATGGCCCTGATTTTTGTTGGACCTTCTAGTTCAAATACAAGCAATCTCTCAAGGAAAGGCGCATTCTCAATGACCATAACGTGGAACAGCTGGAGTGATCTCTTCCCAATTGATGTCTTGTTGCGGAGCCAGCAAGGCACATAAATCCATCGGAGATTCGTCGAGGCGATGTGGAGGCTAATAAACCTGTGGATCTACTAAAGATGAAGGTACTTAGGCGCAGTACGGCTGTGGAGCAGGTGCTCCATAGCCTTCTACGAGATGCCAACGTCAAAGAGGTCGAGCTGCTTGAGTTGAGGGAGAAGAAGGTAGGGCGCGACATTAATCTGGGGAAGATAGCAGGAGATGAAGCTGGCACGACACGCTATTGGTGTGAGGCGGAGTGCGGACGGTGGCAGAGAGCGACATCGTTCAGCTTCAAAGCTGAGCTCATCGATCTAGGATCGTCCGCATGGCAGATTTGGTGGGGAGAAGGCCGATGATGACGAGCAACATGTCGTCGGGGAGGATGCTGATGAAGTCCGGGCTCGCCGGATGCAGTTTTGGCTTGAGCCGCCTCCGCTTTTTGGCTGCCTCGCCGTCCATCTCAGCTGGTGGCGACGCCGTTATACATGCGTGCTGGGTGTGCGCGAGTGCGTCCTTCTGTGCATGCCGCCACGCAGTGGTGAAGTGTGCGCGAGTGCGTCCTTCACGTGGAAGAAGTGTGCCCTCAATTTAGTAGCGTGAGGGGTGCTACCCCGAGTGGTTTCAACTTTGTTTACTTCACCGTGTGTCAAATGGACCACTAGTTTACTTGTTTTCACCCACTTCCACATGGGCAAGCACATGAAGATAGAGAACACGAGCTGACAAGGCAGCATGTGGACTGGTTGACCGGTCAACTAAACAATATATGGAGCTATACACTGACACGGTGACCGTATAATCCCTCGGTATAGAGAGTTTGAGTGAGAGGGGAGGCCCGTGAGAGATAGTAGAGAGAGAGAGAAAGAGCTACTCCCTTTGTTCGATAATGTAGTGCCTACATTTTTTTAAAGTCAAACTTTTGAAACTTTGACCAAGTTTATAAAGAAATTACTTATATCTACAATACTAAAGTTAAATGATAGTATGAAGTAAGTACATGTTGTGATGAATCTAATGATCATTCCAGATGTAAATGTTTTCCTCCACATATACCTGGTCAAACTTTTTTGAGGTTTGACTTTTCAAAACATCCCTATGCTTATGGACGTGAGAGAGTACCTAACTAGAGAGAGAGAGAGAGAGAGAGAGAGAGAGAGAGAGAGTGAGTGAATAGAAAGAGTGACTGAAAAAAGTGTGTGTGCGTGTGTGAAAGAGACATGGACAACACACGATAAAAGTAGAGAAAAAGCGTGTGTGTCTTATGCAAACATATCACACATGCATCTTCGATAGCGGAAGCAAGGTGAGGAGATAGTGTGTGGTTGTTTGCAACCGAGAGAGAAAGACCCCTAGCACATGTCCAAGAGGGGTCTGACAAACAAGGGAGAGAGGTCGAGAGAGACGTACGGAGAAAATGCAGACATGGGGAGGAGAGAGTGTATGTTTGTCATAGAGAGATCCCCTGTAGATAATGATGGTACTACATGGGTGGGAGATCGAGTGACAAGGTGTGTGCACGATAGAAGATACCCCAAGAGATATCGAGATAGATGTATGGATGGAAGGAGACAATACGTGTGTTCCTGATGGCTAGTGAGAGATAGTCATACTTAGGGGCAGGGAGTGCGTGCGCCAATGATGGAGTGAGGGATTATGGTACTTAGGGGGGTGGGTGTCACATAGAGAGAGAGAGAGAGAACAAGGGCGGAGAGTGTTAGATGGGTCTATGTAGCGCGAGCAAGACATGTGTATGTGTGAACCAGGGAGATATAAAGTTTGAGAGAGATAGAGGAGCCCCGATAAGGGTGAGTGGTGCGTCATATAGCTAAGAGCGGGAAAGAGATATTCCATCCGCTCGATAATGCAGTGCATATAATTTTTTTAGAAGTTGAACTTTGGAAACTTTGACCAGGTTTACGCAAATATTATTTATATCTACAATACCAAAGATACATCATACAAAACTACATCTCATGATGAATATAATGATATATGTTTGCCATTCTAGATGTAAATGTTTTTCTCCACATACATGGTCAAACTTTGTGATGTTTGACTTCTCAATAAATCTATATGCTATGGACCGAAGAGAGTTCCTAAGTTGAGAGAGATCAAGTGCGTGTGAAGGAGAATGAGTGAGTGTGCAAAAAGTGTATGTGTGTGAAAGAGATAGGGACAACAAATGATAAATTAGAGGGAGAGTGTGTGTGTTCGTTTCTTATGCAAACATATCATGCATGCATCTCCAAGATAGAAAAGCGAGGTGAGGAGATACACGAAGATAGCCAGTGTGTGATTGTTTGCAACAGAGAGAGACACCCCTATAGCACATGTCCAATAGTGGTCTGGCCAACAAGGAACAAAGGTCGAGAGGGACACATAGAGAAAATGGACGCATGGGGAGGGAGAGAGGGTGTGTTTGTGATAGAGAGATCCCCTCGAGATCGTGAGGGGACTATATGGGTGGGAGATCGAGGGACGAGGTGCGTGTGCGATAGAGAGCTGCCCCGAGAGAAATTAAGATAGACCATGCACAAGTTTGTGATGGAGACTAAGAATTAGCTAGTCATATACATATAGGGGGGACTGTGTGTGCCTACAATTGAGTGAGAGATCATCATACTTGGCTAGGCATGGGATTGTGTGTTTATGCATGTGATATGGAGAGATAATGAGGGAGATAGAGTTTTAGATGGGTCTATCGAGTGCGAGTGAGATATGCATGTGTATGTGTGACCCAAGGAGATGGAGAGTTTGAGAGAGAGAGGGAAGAGCTCTGAGACGACAGAGTGGTGCGTGAGAGAGTTACGGGCAACTAGCCAGGGAATTTGTGTGCGTACGATGAGTGCACCCAAGATATTTAGCTTGGACTAGAGAATCATACATAGTGTGCGAGAGAGACCTATACATGGAGTATATATGCATGCGAACTAGAAAGACCCCCCCCCACACACACACACAAAGAGAGAGATAGAGAGAGAGGGAGAGGTACCAACAAGGTTTGTGTGTTGGATGCGTGTGATAGAATTGAAGATTGTCGGCGAGAGAGAGAGAAAGAGAGAGAGAGAGAGAGAGCAGGAGTCCGGGAGAGGGGAGGTCACGTTTTATGCATCAAAGACTGATATAAACCATGTTTCGATATAAACTTGCATTCAAATATTTAAATTGGAGAACATGTTGTCTGCAATCCACACATGAACGGAGATATGCATATCAAACAAGTTCATTAATTTGACTTTCAACATGTTCATGGATTACTATAATACTATACAACATGCTACACGATCGAGGTGTTCAATTTTGGATTTAGTTCACTATTTTGACCTGGTGAACGAGCTATTTCATTGAATCAAGATATTTCATTTTGGGTTTGATTCCTGTTTTTGAGCGGGTCAACTATTTGTCATATAGTAAATTGTTAGCGAAGAGCATGTAAAAATACATTACTCCCGAGCATCATCTGTCCCTCTAAAAAAGAAGTGGCAAGCTAATATTTCAAAATTTGATTCGAATTGACTTGGTAAGGTAGACCTGGATGCTCGTTCTCCAAAAATTTGAACAAACTATTAAACACCCTCTGCTCGGTGGAATTCGCCCGAGCAATAAATGGGAGACGCGAAATTGCTGGCCTATGTGGGACATGCATCAATTGGCTCGTTGTACATTGAGGGTAGGTCTGTAACTTCATCCAAGCGTGCCTTCTCCTCGGCGGAAATGACATGTGCCGAAAAATTCATAAACCATGGGCGGGAAAACACCCTCTCCTCTTCCGAAACCGCTCGCGCCGACTATTTCAAAACACGCCCTCCTCACCCGAAATAGTTCGTGCCCAATAGTTCTCTCTGCCGGTGGTCGCTGGCTCTTCGAGGAAGATTCCGAAGAGTGTCTGTCGGGAGGAACAAGATGGCCATCTAGCCATCCGGCGTAGATCAGATAGTACCAAAATAAAATATAATCATGTGACCCCAATTTAGTCTTCAGTCAATAGATGTGTGACCACTCTTGTACCTTGCTGTTGATCTCTTAGGGTATTTCTTCATATCAGAGATATGTATCGTTCTTAACATTATGCATTTTCTGCAGCTTCGGCCACACCGTCTTCCGACTCACCGCAGCTACTCCAACAAGGGAAGCATACACCAGAAGGGAGCTATAGTCCCCACTCAACAGTTCCCTGCATCAAATGCGCGTGCCCGACATAGACAGCCACAACAACAGTATGGCCATCGACAAGTCATCACATGATGCTCACTCCTATGGATGGAGGCCAGATAAGTTGTACCCTCATCTTACTTGTGTGCAACATTTATGGCTTTGTTGTTCATCTAAGCATGGAAAATAGATTATCACATTTCACTATATATTCATGTTGATCTCTTATGGGTCTTGTTCAGGAGTTAACGTTGTTCCATAGTTCAGCTAAGAGACTTGTTCTTTAGGTAACGATGTTCCATAGTTATCATCCATTAGCCAATGCTATCCCACAGGCTGGTGATTATACTATTATACCACTTCTAGTATTACATATGTTGTTCTTTAATACTTTTGTGTGCCATCTAGTTAATCTCGAGTACAAATGATGCATATTATGTAGCTTTCATCTGTGTTCTCCCTTTAGTGTTTGAGACCTGTTGCTGCCAGTTAACCCCAGTCCTACTATTTATGTCGTCTCCAACGTGCACTCATTACATAAATATAACTACTAGTTGTCTTCCATGCATTTCAGATATAATTGCACACACTGATTTATCCACAAGAACCTCACGGAGCAATGTAACGACCAACAACCTTGACGTCAATGATACCCAATATGATGGAACATGTAAAGTCAGTTCTTTAGAAGACTTGCAGAAAGATGATGAATCCTATTAAGGTCCTTGTCGGTGTCAAAACCGGCGGATCTCGGGTAGGGGGTCCCGAACTGTGCGTCTGAGGTTGATGGTAACATGAGACAGGGAACACAGTGTTTACCCAGGTTCGGGCCCTCTCGATGGAGGTAAAACCCTACGTCCCGCTAGATTAATATTGATGAGTATGGGGGTTACAAGAGTTGATCTACCACGAGATCGTAATGGCTAAAACCCAAGAAGTCTAGCATATCTGATTATGATTGTATCTACGCACTAAGCCCTCTGGTTTATATAGACACTGGAGGGGGCTAGGGTTATATAAAGTTAGTTACGGAGAAAGGAATCTTCATATCTGAACGCCAAGCTTGCCATCCACGCCAAGGAGAGTCCCATACGGACACGGGTGAGAGTCTTTGGTCTTGTATCTTCGTAGCCCATCAGTCCAGCCCATGTCCAACAAGCCGGACACCCGAGGACCTCTTAGTCCAGGACTCCCTCAGTAGCCCCTGAACCAGGCTTCAATGACGAGGTGTTCGGCGCGCAGATTGTCTTCGACATTGCAATATGGGTTCCTCCTCCGAATACTTCAACACAGTCTTCGAATATGACTAACATGTCTAGATCTACAAAACAAGTACCGCACACCACCACAGAGAGTATAATATTTCACGAGTAAAATTTGCTGACAATTTTTGATAATGTGACACCACGTCATCACCCGGTCATTATTTCGAAGCGTTTTTTGGCCTGCCGCTTCGAGATGCGGTCTCATTGGCACGTCTTGTCAAACAGATATCGTGTCCCCTTATTACAGGATTCTCATCAATATGGGCGTGGGTAATCCAACCGTGCCGTTTTCACAGCCCTTGGGAACATGCGAGTTTTAAGGTGAGTGGGGAGGCACTTGATATTCACTGCCTTTATAAGGAGATAAGGATTCCCTTCTTTCACCCACACCTTCTCTCTCTCTGCCCTCCCATTCTCAAGCTCGAGCGCCCAAGTCCTCATCTTTTCCGCCTCAAGAAAGCACTCGACCATGTTTGGATCTGGAGCGCAAGGCAAGTGGATGGCCTCCTCCGTCAAGGAGAAGGACATCGCCAATCGCCGGGAGGTCGGGTACTTGGCGAAAGAAATCACCCACTGGCTTACGGCCAAGGGGCAAATTGTCCCCATGCCGAAGCGCAATGAGAGGGTGGTGTTCATCCCCCATTTCGTCCGCGGGTTAGGGTTTCCTCTCCACCCTTTTGTTCGCGGACTCATGTTCTATTATGGGCTAGATTTCCATGATCTAGCCCCAAACTCCTTCCTCAACATATCGGCATTCATTGTCATGTGTGCGGCCCCCTCCGCATTCCACCCCACTTCGGACTGTGGCTTAAGATCTTCAACGTGAAACCGAAGGTAGTGGACGGCCAACACACAGAGTGCGGAGGTGCCATGGTGAGCAAGATGCCCAATGTCCCGTGGCTCAAAGTTACCTTCATGGAGACCCTCAAGGGGTGGCATAAGCTGTGGTTCTAGGTCACAAAGCCCCGCGACTCCTCCTGGGTCGCGGCTCCTGAATTCAAATCCGGAGCCCCAACGCGGCTTATCTCCTGGCAAGAGAAGGGCCTGGATTGGTCTTCGTTGGATGAGCTGACAGCACTTCAGAAGCACATCAGGAGCATGATGGACAAGAACGTCCAACTTGTTGATGTGATTCAGGTGATGCTAATTCGCCGGATCCTTCCATGCCAGAATCGGGCTTGCCACCTATGGGAATTTGATTTGGCCGAACACAAGACCCTGCAATGGTTCTTCGGGACGACACACGAAGACATCTGGAAGGTGCTCTTCAAGGCCAACGAGACGTGGCCGAAGACAACCGAAGACCGTGGGCATGACCTGGCTCATCCCACCAGTTCGGTAAGTTCTCCATGTTTCAAGCCATATCCCTTACTTTCTTACTCAAGGAGGATGTCCCAACTTCCCTATATGTTTTTTTCAGGGTTGAACGAAGAAGGCGGAGGGGATTCAGTGTCTGGCTCCGCTGCTCGAGGACCCAACCATCTCGCACTTGACGAACATGCTGGTTCTGATGCCCTACAAGGCGCCGGAGAAGAAGGCCAAGTAGAAGGCCAAGGGGACCAGAGGTGGCCTCCGCCCAAGGGTACTTCAGAGAGGGTGTCCGAAGACGCCGAAACTCACTCAGCCACCGAAGATGACGAGGAGGAGGAAGACAAAGAAGAAAGCATCTCCCCCCTCCCCGAGGGGGAAAGAAGAGGGTGGCCTCCACAAATCTGGAGGCGGAGGCGTCCAAGAAGGGGAAGGCCTCCCTCACGGATAGCTCCGTGTGGGACGTTGACAGCAGCCCAGAACGGCGCCCCTAGGATAAGCCCCTGGCCGAATTGTGAGTATCCAAAGACCCCAACGCATTCATATATCAGCCTTTTACTTTATGATTTTAACATGTTGAAACATGTACTTGCAGTCTGGCTCGTTCCGCCCTCGAGCGATCCTCGTCTTCGGGGAACTCGTTGGACCCGAAGGCGATGGACAATGGGTCCCTTCCGATGGCCTCCTCTCCCAAGGTCATGGATGACACCGAGGTGTTGTCCCGAAGGATTCCAGACTAGGGAGAGACACAGGGGGCCGTTAGGGCGGTGCCAGAGGGCAATACCTCGGCCACCGGACACATGGAGGAGCAGATCCCCATGTAGACTGGCGATGAGGGCCATGTCCAATTCGGCCCCCATCCAAATACGGTCCCAGAGACCTATACGGCTCTGGAATCCGGCAGACAACCTCCTTCGTCCAAAGGAGGTGTGCCTATTCCGCCGGTGACCTCTGTCCAACTAGAGGCACCAGATACTCTACTAGAAGCACTACAAAGTGCTTCCATCGTTGAGGAACACCGTACCCTTATGGTTGCGGTGATTGAGAAGATTCAATCCGCGAAAAGCGGCCTGACCGAAGCCTGCACAAGCCTTCTAACAGGCTTTGAGGTAAGGAATGTAACTTTGTGAAAAGAAAATCATAGTATAGATTGTAGCCCCTGAGACTATGTTCGGTGTTCAGAAAGAAGAGCGGAACAGAGGATCAAACAGTTTTTCGCAGGAGACTAACCAGATATGTTTATGTGAATAAGCAGGCGTTGCTGTTGACCGCAACTTCTCATGCTACCGAAGTTTTCGGACTGAAGCAGAGGCTGGAGCAGACCGAGGAAGAGCTCGGTCGTGCAAAAAAGTAGTTGGAGGACAATCAAGGCATTCAATGTTTTTGTGCATATCCGGGAGGGATGAATGTTTGTGCGCTGACCACAGTGCCACGATATTTTTGTAGGGGCGGCAACCAAGGTAGAGGCCCTCAAGAGGGCGATGGCCGAGGCCGAGGAGAGGGCGGCAAAGGAACGGGCCGCCTGAGAAAAGCAGGAGGCCAGGATTGGTGAGGTCCAGCAGGAGCTCCAAGATGTCGTAAACAAATACGAGTCCTTGGAGTGCCAGAAGGCGGACCAAGAGTCCAAACTCGCGAGGGTCCGCCAAAGTGGACAAGAGGCCCGGGCCGAAGCCCAAGGCGCCCTCCAGGAAATCCAAGAGGCCAAGAAGATTGCGACGGGTAAGGCTTTTATTATGCAAAGCAAGTATGTGAAGACGAGATATCTCTTACTGACCCATATTTGGAGTTCTCCAGGGGCGTTTGCGGATTTGCCATGCAACGTTTTTGACGCTGCGGCATTCTTCTGAGCCGAAGAAGGGAGCACAACGGAGAAGCTGTTCTGGTCGCAATACCTTGCGCCGGAACATCCGGTGCCTTTTAGCGACTAGCTAAAACAGCTGGTCGAGCTGCATAGGGTGGCTGAACTAGCCATGGACTTAATAATCCGACTATGGCCTACAAAAGCTATGCCCAGCAGCTACTTCGGACCCGTGAAGCGGTTGGCCCATGCGTGCCCTCGACTTGACGCCGTCAAGCGGACGATCTGTATAGAAGGTGCGCGGATGGCCTTCGCCCATGTCAAGATGCAATGGGCGAAGGTGAATGCCATCAAGCTCGCGACTGAAGGACCGCTCGAGGGAAAGGAGCACCGCACACCCGCGTGATATTTCGACGATGTCCTGGAGGGACCCCGCATTGTAGTGGAGCAATGTGCTAAGGACATTATTTTTGAATGAGTATATTCATGTTATCCCGTCCTGTAGTATTAAACAGAGCCGTTATGTAATATAATGCTTGTTTATTTGTTGAAGTTTTTACCTCTTGTGCGACCATTTTTATTAAATCTGAGGGTTGGCCAGTCGTCGGCTTCAGCCCCACGTAAGTAGTACGGGGGTGTTCGGGATGAATCTAAACACTCTTTATCCCAACATTTGGTCCTTAAAGGAGGTGTTTAGCGCTACGAACCAGGCAATCAGACTATGTGGCTTTATCGCCCTCACTTAGCCATAGGATTTTGACAATAAAAATTTAGGCGCAGCCCCTAGTATCCGAAATAGGGTGTTGTAAACACCTGATCGGATAATAAACGATTCATCGCATAATGCGGAAAAAATCACTAAAGATTTGAAACCTCCGAAGAGCTGACCGGCTCACGCCGCATCATGGCAGTCAGTTTTCGGCTTTCTCTACTAAGGTGCTCATCCGGATAAACCAGGACACAATCGCAATAGTTCTCCCTTTACTACCCTAGCCGATATAGCGGAACATAAGGTAGTAAGCACAGGAGCCGGGCAACCCAACTATCGACCAAAGACATGATTCGGAGCCGATGCATATAATGCTAAATTCGGGGTGCCGAACTGTATTGTAAAAAGTGTTTGGACTTTGTTGTCGTGTTATGGGGCACAATGAAGCCCCTGGCGGAATAAAGCGTACCAAAGTGTACGAGTGTAATTTGATAAGATTATCAAAAGAACAAACTAGTGCCGCGGAAGTTGGGCTACAAACTATTTCCATTATAGCTTGATTAATACGTCAAAGCGTATTTTGTACAAGTAGTGCGATAAGCAACAGTGGCTATTTAACATGCCAAGACCAAGGAGGAGCTGCGTACGGGTCCTGAAAGCGGGTAGAATGGTCGTCGAGAAGAACATCTAGAGATTCCCCGACACGTCTGTGCTACTTGCCACCTTGGTGTGTCCGTCCTTCGAAAGGACCGATTAGGAGGTCGTCGAGAGGGGCCTACGGAAAAGAAACCTGAAAAGGAAAAAAAGGAAAGAAAAAAGGAAAAGTGAAAGTATGTGTGTCCAGGGGAGGTCAAGCCGTATTATGGATCACAATCTAGTTATGCCTCCGTCTATGCCCATTGTATTTTGAGTGCATAATTATGTACGCGCGGCACGAACACCGCCACTTGGTGGGGTCTGGGACGGAGGCCTAATTGCTAGTTGAGCTCTTGACGAGCTGGGCTGTCCTGGAGCAGAGTAGTCCATCTCGTTTGGCAGTGTCCGGGAGTATGGCAGCCGAATTAAGGTTCTACTTGTGGAGGCCGTGATGTACTTCTGCTGCCAGGGCAGCGGTGTGCTCCTCGGTACGGAGGGAGAACTCCGTGTTTCCATTGGCTGTTATGACACTGCATGGTCCGGGCATCTTGAGCTTGAGATAAGCATAGTGCGGCACCGCATTGAATCAGACAAACGCAGTTCATCCGAGCAGTGCGTGATAGCCGCTGCGAAAGGGGATGATATCAAAGATTAACTCCTCACTTCGGAAGTTGTTCGGAGATCCGAAGACGACCTCCAATGTTATTGAGCCCGAGTAGTGGGCCTGTACATCAGGTATAACTCCTTTAAAGGTGGTTTGGGTGGTCTTGATCCTTGATGGATCGATGCCCATTTTGCGCACTATATCCTGGTAAAGCAGGTTGAGGCTGCTGTCACCATCCATGAGGACTCATGTGAGGTGAAATCAATCAATTATTGGGTCGAGGATCAGTGCGGCTGACCCGCCATGACGGATGCTGGTCGGATGGACCCTGCGATCGAAGGTGATCGGGCATGACGACCATGGGTTGAATTTTGGGGTGACTGGATCTATCGCATAGACGTCCCTGAGCGCGCTTGCATTCCTTCTAGGGGATATGGGTAGCGTATATCATGTTCACCGTTTTGATTTGAGGGGGAAACTTCTGTTGTCCCCCTGTGTCCGATGGACGGGGCTCCTCGTCATCTTTCTCTCTTTACGACCCCTTCTCCTTGTCTTCGGCATTTAATTTGTCGGCGTGTTTGAAGACCCAACAACTCCTGTGGGTATGATTTGCTGGTTTATCAGGGGTGCCATGGACCTGACATGGGTGATCGAGTATGCTGTCCAGGCTGGAAGGGCCTTGATTATTTCTTTTATATGGCTTCTTCCACTGTCCGGACTTGGAGCCACCAAATCCAGCGTTGACTGCCGTGTCATCGGTATGATCACCGTTGCTTCAACGCTTGTGTCTGTTGCATCGGGGCTTGCCGTTACTATTTCTGGCTTCCGAAGAGCCAGGTTCATTTGTGTTGTTATTGCTACGGGCTAGCCAGCTATCTTCGCCCGCGCAAAAGCGGGTCATGAGTGCCGTGAGGGATGCCATGGACTTTGGCTTTTCCTGGCCAAGGTGTCGGGCAAGCCATTCGTCCTGGATGCTATGTTTAAATGCCGCTAGGGCTTCGGCATCCGGACAGTCAATGATCTGGTTCTTTCTGGTTAAGAATCTAGTCCAGAATTTCCTGGCTGACTCTCCGGGCTGTTGGATTATGTGACTTAAGTCGTCAGCATCCGGAGGTCGAACATATATACCTTGGAAGTTGTCAAGGAAGGCTTCTTCCAAGTCCTCCCAGCTGCCAATGGATTTTTCAGGCAGGCTGTTCAGCCAGTGTCGGGCTGGGCCCTTGAGTTTTAGGGGGGTTATTTGATGGCATGATGATTATCGCTGCGCGCCATGTGAATATGGAGGATAAAGTCTTCAATCCATACCGCAGGATCTGTGGTTCCATCATATGATTCGATATTCGCGGGTTTGAACCCTTCTGGGAATTCATGTTCCATCACTTCATCAGTGAAGCAGAGGGGGTGTGCAGCGCCTCTATATCGGTCCAGGTCACTGATTACCCATAAGTATAGGGGATCTATCGTATCCTTTTCGATAAGTAAGAGTGTCGAACCCAATGAGGAGCAGAAGGAAATGATAAGCAGTTTTCAGTAAGGTATTCTCTGCAAGTACTGAAATTATCGGTAACATATAGTTTTGTGATAAGGTAATTTGTAACGAGTAACAAGTAGTAATAGTAAATAAGGTGCAGCAATATGGCCCAATCCTTTTTGTAGGAAAATACAAGCCTGGACAAACTCTTATATGAAGTAAAGCGCTCGCGAGGACACATGGGAATTATCATCAAGCTAGTTTTCATCACGATCATATGATTCGCCTTCGGTACTTTGATAATTTGATATGTGGGTGGACCAGTGCTTGGGTGCTGTCCTTACTTGGACAAGCATCCCACTTATGATTAACCCCTATTGCAAGCATCAAAAACTACAACAGAAGTATTAAGGTAAACCTAACCATAGCATGAAACATATGGATCCAAATCGGCCCCTTACGAAGCAACGCATAAACTAGGGTTTAAGCTTCTGTCACTGTAGCAACCCATCATCTACTTATTACTTCCCAATGCCTCCCTATAGGCCCAAACAATGGTGAAGTGTCATGTAGTCGACGTTCACATGACACCACTAGAGGGATGACAACATACATCTCATCAAAATATCGAACGAATACAAAATTCACATGACTACTAATAGCAAGACTTCTCCCATGTCCTCGGGAACAAACATAACTACTCACAAAGCAAATTCATGTTCATAATCATAATGGTATCAATATGTATAATGGATCTGACCATATGATCTTCCACCAAGTAAACCAACTAGCATCAACTACAAGGAGTAATCAACACTACTAGCAACCCACAGGTACCAATCTGAGGTTTGGATACAAGAGATGAACTAGCATTTGAGATGAGATGGTGATGGTGAAGATGTTGATGGAGATTGAACCCCCTCTCGATGAGAGGATCGTTGGTGATGACGATGGTGATGATTTCCCCCTCCCTGAGGGGAGTTTCCCCGGCAAAACAGCTCTACCGGGGCCCTAGATTGGTTCCACCAAGGTTCCGCCTCGTGGTGGTGGAGTCTCGTCCCAAAATCTTGCTTATGATTTTTTTCTCGATGAAATACTCCATATAGCAGAAGATGGGCATCGGAGGGCCACCAGGGGGGCCACGAGGCAGGGGGCGCACCCAAGGGGTAGGGTGCGCCCCCACCCTCGTGGCCAGGGTGTGGCCCCCTTCTGGAACTTCTTGCACTCAATATTTTTTATATATTCTGGAAATAGCTTTCATGAAGTTTCAGGACTTTTGGAGCTGTGTAGAATAGGTCTCTAATATTTGCTCCTTTTCCAGCCCAGAATCCCAGCTGCCGGCATTCTCCCTCTTCATGTAAACCTTGTCAAATAAGAGAGAATATGCATAAGTATTGTGACATAATGTGTAATAACAGCCCATAATGCAATAAATATCGATATAAAAGCATGATGCAAAATGGACGTATCAACTCCCCCAAGCTTAGACCTCGCTTATCCTCAAGCAAAAGCCGAAATCGAAAAATATGTCCACATGTTTAGAGATAGAGGTGTCGATAAAAATAAAATACGGACATGAGGGCATCATGATCATTCTTAGAACAACAACATATATATATTGTCATATGATCTCTTATGCTAAAGTAACAATTCAATCACAATTTCAAGTATGAATCATAAACTTCTTTGAGAACCAACAAACTCTAATCTTAGTCATTGAGGCAAATGCAATTTATCATAACATAGGAAAGATTCAATATAAGAGCTTTTCAGCAAGTCCACATACTCAACCATCTTTTAGTCTTTCGCAATTGCTAACACTCACGCAATACTTATGGGTATGGAGTTTTAATCGGACACAGAGAAAGATAGGGGCTTATAGTTTTGCCTCCCAACGTTTTACCTCAAGGGTAATGTCAACAATAATAGTTCATGAAGACTCACATCCAATTATCTATATATCAGGATCTTTCCAACATATTGTGCTTGTCAAAGGATAAAATGTAAAAAGGAAAGGTGAAGATCACCCTGACTCTTATGTAAGGTAGAAGATAAAAGCAAAAGATATGCCTTTCGCAGAGGGAAGCAGAGGTTGTCATGCGCTTTTATGGTTGGATGCACAAAATCTTAATGCGAAAGAACATCACTTTATATTTCCACTTGTGATATGGACTTTTATTATGCAGTCCATCGCTTTTATTTCTTCCACATCACAAGATCGTATAAAGCTTATTTTCTCCCACACTAATAAGGCATACATATTTAGAGAGAAATTTTTATTGCTTGCACCGATGACAACTTACTTGAAGGATTTTACTCAATCCATAGGTAGATATGGTGGACTCTCATGGCAAAACTGGATTTAGGGATATTTGGAAGCACAAGTAGTATCTCTACTTGGTGCAAAGAAATTGACTATCATGAGAGGGAAAGGCAAGCTCAACATGCTGGACGATCCATGACAATATAATTTATCTCAGATGTAAGAAAACATAACCCATTATGTTGTCTTCCTTGTCCAACGTCAACTCTTAGCATGTCATACTTTAATGAGTGCTCACAATCATAAAAGATGTCCAAGATAGTATATTTATATGTGAACCTCTCTTTCTTTATTACTTCCTATTAATTGCAACGATGACCAAAACTATGTTTGTCAACTCTCAACAACTTTTATTCATCATACTCTTTATATGTGAGCTCATTACTCTCCATAAGATCCATATGATCTCTTTGTTTCTTTTTATTTCTTCTCTTTTATTTTATTCCCTCAAGATCATAGCAAAATAATAAAGCCCTTGACTCAACACTAATCTTAATTATATATAGCTCACAGACTCGATTACATAGAAGGATCATAAAGCAAAACTCACAATTAGATCATACTAGCACTTTATTCTACTAGATCAAGATATTATCAAAAGGATCGAACTAAGAAAAACGGTAAAGATAAAAGTGATGGTGATACGATACCGGGGCACTCCCCCAAGCTGGGTAGTTGCCAAGGGGAGTGCCCATACCCGATGCTCAGTTCTTCTTTGTTGGTGGAGAAGATGGATTTGTCGATGATGTAGGTTTGTCGTCCCTCTTCCAAGGCATAGGCTCACCATCATAGAAGGATGATCGAGTCTCCTGAATCCTCAGATATGCAGCCAAACTCATCCTCTTGAATCTATATTCATAATCACAGTTTTGATTTAGCAGGTCATAGATCTGGGATTGGAGGTGCTCGATTTTCTCATGAAGTTTGAAGATGGCCTCCCCAATGTCCTTGACGTCCAGCTTGTGTTTGTTGGTGAACTCCGTGATCATAATGTGATTGGAGTCTAGTCCACGCTCCACCATCTCCTAACACTTGAAAACTTGTTGCTCTAATGCCTCGAGCCTTGCCTCAGTGCTTTCGGTCCTCCTTGGTCCCTCAAGATCGCGAATGTGCAACAACCCCTCGCGCATCTCAATGGTTTGAGGGTGTTGCAGCACCTCTGCGAGGTAGGGGTTGATGACCTTCTCGAAGAACTTGTCCTTGGGGGCAGTTGAAGACGACATGACGACCTAGATCTGTCAGAAAAACATCTTGAAACAAAGACAAGAGATATTTGCATGATACTGTGGTCAAAACCTTCGGGAGATTATATAATGAATTTTTACCGACTAAAAGAAGTATCGTGCAAGAAAATGGAGCCCGAAGAGCGCACGAGGTGCCCACGAGGCATGGGGCGCGCCCAGGGGGTAGGGCGCGCCTCCCACCCTCGTGGAAGCCTCGTGTCCTTCACATATTGCTTCTTATTTTCTGTACCACACACCTATTCCTTTTCGGAGTCTGAAGCGTTCTGGAAAGTGTCCCTTATGTATTCCTTCAGGGTTACGGTTCCAATGATATTAGTTTCAACATTTATAGGATTACCTGAAATATAATGTTTGATTCTTTGACCGTTCAACACCCTCAGATTTGTGCCTACGAAGTTGTTGATTTTTATGGCACCGGAACAATAGACCTCCTCCATAACGTAAGGACCTTCCCATTTAGAGAGGAATTTGCCTACAAAAAAACTTAAACGAGAGTGGTATAATCACCTACATTAAACTCGCGCTTTTGTATCCTTTTGTCATGCCATCTTTTAACTTTTTCTTTAAACAGCTTGCCATTTTCATAAGCCTGGGTTCTCCATTCATCAAGTGAGCTAATGTCAAAAAGCCTCTTCTCACCAGCAAGTTTGAAGTCATAGTTGATCTCTTTAATAGCCCAATATCCCTTATGTTCTAATTCAAGAGGTAAGTGACATGCTTTACCATAAACCATTTTATACGAAGACATACCCATAGGATTTTTATATGCAGTTCTATAGGCCCATAATGCATCATCAAGTTTCTTGGACCAATTCTTTCTAGATCTATTAACAGTCTTTTGCAAAATTAATTTGAGCTCTTTGTTACTCAATTTTAGTTGACAACTAGACTATGGGTGATAAGGAGATGCAATTCTATGATTAACGTCATACTTAGCAAGCATTTTACAAAAGGCACCATGAATAAAATGTGAACCACCATCAGTCATTAAATATCTAGGGACTCAAACCTCGGGAAAATAACTTCTTTAAGCATCTTAATAGAGGTGTTATGATCATCACTACTAGTTGGAATAGCTTCTACCCATTTAGTACCATAATCAACAGCAACTAAAATATGTGTATACCCATTAGAGGAAGGAAAAGGTCCCATATAATCAAAGCCCCAAACATCAAATGGTTCAATAACAAGTGAATAATTCATAGGCATTTCTTGACATCTACTAATATTACCAATTCTTTGACATTCATCACAAGACAAGACAAACTTACGGGCATCCTTGAAGAGAGTAGGCCAGTAAAAACCGGATTGCAATACCTTATGTGCAGTTCTATCTCCAGCATGGTATCCTCCATAAGCCTCGGAGTGACACTTGCGTAGGATCTGTTCCTGTTCATGCTCAGGTACACAACATCTAATAATACCATCTACTCCTTCTTTATAAAGATGTGGATCATCCCAAAAGTAATGTCTCAAATCATTGAAGAACTTTTTCTTTTGCTGGTATGTGAAACTAGGTGGTATAAATTTAGCAACAATATAATTAACATAATCAGCATACCATGGAGCAGTTCGAGAAGCATTTATGACATTTAATTGTTCATCAGGAAAGCTATCATCAATAGGTAGTGGGTCATCAAGAACATTTTCTAACCTAGACAAGTTGTCTACAATAGGGTTCTCAGCTCCCTTTCTATCGATAATATGCAAATCAAACTCTTGTAGCAGGAGAACCCATCTAGTAAGTCTAGGTTTAGCATCTTTCTTTTCCATAAGGTATTTAATAGCAGCATGATCAGTGTGAATAGATACTTTAGAATCAACAATATAAGGTCTCAACTTATCACATGCAAATACAACTGCTAAAAATTCGTTTTCAGTGGTAGCATAATTTCTCTGGGCATTGTCTAGAGTTTTACTAGCATACTGAATAACATTTAATTTTTTATCAACTCTTTGCCCTAGAACAATATAAGGTCTGAACTTATCACATGCAAATACAACAGCATAATGACTAGCATCACACATAATTTCAAAGGGTAAATTCCAATCAGGTGGCTGAGCAATAGGTGCAGAAATCAAAGCTTTCTTAAGTATTTCAAATGCTTCTACACAATCATCATAAAAAACAAAAGGAATATCTTTTTGTAATAGATTAGTCATAGGACAAGAAATTTTCGAGAAGTCCTTAATGAACCTCCTATAAAAAACGGCGTGACCGAGGAAGCTTCTTATACCTTTAATGTCCTTGGGAAATGGCATCTTTTCAATAGCATCAACTTTAGCTTTATCAACTTCAATGCCTCTTTCAGAAATTTTATGCCCCAAGACAATACCTTCATTAACCATAAAGTGGCATTCTCCCAATTCAGAACAAGATTAGTTTCTTCACATCTCTGCAAAACTCGATCAAGGTTGCTCAAGCAATCATCAAAAGAGGATCCATAAACGGAGAAATCGTCCATGAAAACCTCACATATCTTTTCACAAAAGTCAGAAAATATAGCCATCATGCATCTTTGAAAGGTAGCAGGTGCATTACATAAACCAAAAGGCATACGTCTATAAGCAAAATTACCGAAAGGGCAAGTAAAAGTGGTCTTTGATTGATCATCAGCTGACACAGGTATTTGAGAGAAGCCAGAGTAATCATCTACAAAGCAAAAATGTGTATGTTTGGATAATCTTTCTAGCATTTGATCAATAAAAGGCAAAGGGTAATGATCTTTTTTAGTGGCCTTATTTAATTTGCGGAAATCAATTACCATCCTATAACCTGTAATAATTCTTTGCGGGATCAATTCATCTTTATCATTAGGAACAACGGTAATACCTCCCTTCTTAGGGACACAATGGACAGGACTTACCCACTTACTATCAGCAACAGGATAAATTATACCTGCTTCAAGGAGCTTTAAAATTTCCTTTCTTACCACTTCTTTCATCTTAGGATTCAGTCGTCGTTGGTGATCAATAACTGGTTTGGTGTCTTCCTCCAAATTTATTTTGTGTTGACATAGAGTGGGACTAATGCCCTTAAGATCATCAAGAGTATATCCAATAGCAGCACAATGCTTCTTTAGAGTTTTCAATAATTTCTCTTCCTCCTTCTCTGAAAGGTTAGCACTAATAATAACAGGATATATTTTCTGTTCATCAAGATAAGCATGTTTAAGAGTATCAGGTAATTGTTTAAGCTCAAACACGTGATCACCCTTGGGTAGAGGAGGATCCCTAGGGTTTCAACAGGCAAATTGTGTTTCAGAATAGGTTCCTGTTTAAAGAATACTTCATCTATTTCCCTTCTTTCATTCATGAACATATCATTTTCATGGTCTAGCAAATATTGTTCTAATGGATCAGTAGGAGGCACGGCAATAGAAGCAAGACCAATAATTTCATCTTTACTAGGCAATTCTTTATCATGGGGTTGTCTACGAAATTTAGCAAAATTAAACTCATGAGACATATCCCCTAAACCAACAGAAACAATATCCTTATTGCACTCTATCTTAGCATTGACAATATTTAAGAAGGGTCATAATGGGACAAAATCTATCTTGTGGGGAACCAAGAACAAGAAAATTAGTAGGGTATTTAACCTTCCCACACAAGACTTCAACATCTCTGACAATCCCAACAGGTGAAATAGTATCTCTATTGGCAAGCTTAATGGTAACATCGATATCTTCTATCTTAGCTGGTGCAATATCATGCATAATTTCTTTGTATAAGGAAATAGGTATTGCACTAGCACTAGCACCCATATCACATAAGCCATGATAACAATGATCTCCTATTTTAATAGAAATAAGAGGCATGCCTACAACAGGTCTGTGTTTATTTTTAGCATCAGGTCTAGCGATTCTAGCAGCTTCATCACAGAAGTAAATAACATGCCCATCAATATTATCAGCCAAGAGATCTTCAACCATAGAAATTTTAGGTTCAACTTTAATTTGCTCAGGGGGTTTAGGTGTCTTAATATTACTTTTGTTGACCACAGTTGAAGCTTTAGCATGATTCTTTATTCTAACAGGGAAAGGTGGTTTCTCAACATAAGTGATAGTCTTTTCTTCAACTTTAATAGGTGCAAATACTTTTACTTCAATGGGAGGATTATATTTACACCACTTCTCCTTAGGGAGATCAACATGAGTAGCAAAGGATTCACAGAAAGAAGCTACTATCTCAGAGTCAAGCCCATATTTAGTGCTAAATTTACGGAAACCATCGGTATCCATAAAAGATTTAACACAATGAAACTTAGGTGTTATACCTGACTCTTTACCTTCGTCGAGATCCCAATCTTCAGAGTTGCATTTAATTCTCTCCAATAAATTCCATTTGTATTCAATAGTCTTCATCATAAAGGAACCAGTACAAGAAGTATCGAGCATGGAGCGATTATTGTCAGAAACCGAGCATAAAAATTTTGAATAATCATTTCTCTTGAGAGCTCATGATTGGAGCATGAATATAACATTGACATAAGCCTCCCCCAAGCTTGAGCGATGCTTTTTACTTTGTGAGGCCAAAAATTATATATATAATTATGATCACGATGAACAAGATGCATAGGATAAAACTTCTGATAGAATTCCAATTTCAACCGTTTGTAGTCCCATGATCCCATATCATCACATAGCCTATACCATCTCAATGCATATCCCTTCAAAGATGAAGGGAAGACCTTCTTCTTGATAACATCATCGGGGATACCTGCAAGCTTAAATAATCCACAAGCTTCATCCACATAGATTAAGTGTAAGTCGGGATGCAATGTTCCATCTCCTGCAAAAGGATTACCTAGCAGTTTCTCTATCATACCCGAAGGAATTTCGAAGTAAACATTTTCATTTTCAGTAGGTCCAGTAGGTTGAGGAGAAACTATTTGCTCTACCAGTTGGGGTGAAGATACCCGGAACAAGCCCCTCAAAGGATTATTTCCCATAGTAACAAGTAACGGTAAATTTCAGCACACTATATAAATTTTTCCTTACCAAATTCCACCTACTAAAGGCGCTTTTCACACCCTGGCAACGGCACCAGAAAAGAGACTTGATGACCCAAAAGTATAGGGGATCTATCGTAGCCTTTTCGATAAGTAAGAGTGTCGAACCCAACAAGGAGCAGAAGGAAATGATAAGCAATTTTCAGTAAGGTATTCTCTGCAAGCACTGATATTATCGGTAACAGATAGTTTTGTGATAAGGTAATTTGTAACGAGTAACAAGTAGTAAAAATAAATACGGTGCAGCAAGATGGCCCAATCCTTTTTGTAGCAAAAGACAAGCCTGGACAAACTCTTATATGAAGTAAAGCGGTCCCGAGGACACATGGGAATTATCGTCAAGCTAGTTTTCATCACGATCATATGATTCGCGTTCGGTACTTTGATAATTTGATATGTGGGTGTTTTCCTTACTTGGACAAGCATCCCACTTATGATTAACCCCTATTGCAAGCATCCACAACTACAACAGAAGTATTAAGGTAAACCTAACCATAGCATGAAACATATGGATCCAAATCAGCCCCTTACGAAGCAACGCATAAACGAGGGTTTAATATTCTATCACTCTAGCAACCCATCATCTACTTATTACTTCCCAATGCCTCCCTCTAGGCCCAAACAATGGTGAAGTGTCATGTAGTCGACGTTCACATGACACCATTAGAGGGATGACAACATACATCTCATCAAAATGTCGAACGAATACCAAAATCACATGACTACTAATAGCAAGACTTCTCCCATGTCCTCAGGAACAAACGTAACTACTCACAAAGCATATTCATGTTCATAATCAGAGGGGTATCAATATGCATAATGGATCTGAACATATGATCTTCCACCAAGTATAGAACTAGCATCAACTACAAGGAGTAATCAACACTACTAGCAACCTACAGGTACCAATCTGAGGTTTGGATACAAAGATTGGATACAAGAGATGAACTAGGGTTTGAGATGAGATGGTGCTGGTGAATATGTTGATGGAGATTGACCCCCTCCCGATGAGAGGATCGTTGGTGATGACGATGGTGATGATTTCCCCCTCCCGGAGGCAAGTTTCCCCGATAGAACAGCTCTGTCAGAGCCCTATATTGGTTCCACCAAGGTTCCTTCTCGTGGTGGCGGAGTCTCATCCCAAAAACTTGCATATGATTTTTTTTCTCGATGAACGACTCCATATAGCAGAAGATGGGCATCGGAGGGCCACCACGGGGACCACGAGGCAGGGGGCGCGCCTAGGGGGGTAGGGCACGGCCCCCACCCTCGTGGCCAGGGTGTGGCCCCATCTAGAACTTCTTGCGCTCAGTATTTTTTATATATTCTAGAAATAGCTTCCGTGAAGTTTCAGGACTTTTGGAGCTGTGCAGAATAGGTCTCTAATATTTGCTGCTTTTCCATCCCAGAATCCCAGCTGCTGGCATTCTCCCTCTTCATGTAAAACTTGTAAAATAAGAGAGATTAGGCATAAGTATTTTTACATAATGTGTAATAACAACCCATAATGCAACAAATATCGATATAAAAGCATGATGCAAAATGGACGTATCAGTCGCGACGTATTTCAGATGGAGTCTATCTGCGATTTTCGGCTCGGACGTAACTGTGCTTGCCATGTTCGGCTCGATCGCCATCGTCGCGTGTCGGGGCACGCCCTCATGATCCATAGATCGATCTAGCCGGACCTGCTTTATTCTTCAGGCCCTGCCAGAGAGCATATGTGTATCCCTGAGCAGTTTTGTCTCTGTCTTTACGACGTGGTGGTACAGCTGGTGTTCGGCTTGGGTTGCCGCTTTGTCCCGACCACTTGGTGGTCAGTCAGCCGCGTTGTGCGCTGATGGCACGGGCTCCAAGGCCTCGTCATTGAATTGAGGTAGTAATTTGCACTTCAGGTAACTTTTGACTCGTCGCTTGAGGCCATACTCCTCGGCTCCTAGGACGTTAGTCCATCTGTCATTGAGCAGATCTTGATCAGCTTGAAGCTGCTGCTGCTTCTTTTTCAGGCTCCTTGCAGTGGCTATTAGCTGGCGCTTGAAGCACTCCTGCTCGAGAGGTTCCTCAGGCACGATCAAATTCTCATTCCCGAGGCTCACCTCGTCCTCGGAGAGTGGAAAATAATTGCTATCCTCCGAGTCTTCATGCGCAGCCTGTTCATTAGGGCTAACTCGCCCATCTTCCTGTTCATCTTGTTCGGAAGTTTCCTCAACAGGGTCTTCATTGTCTTTGGCACCATCCGTAGTGTTTTCTTCTCCTGTGCCGGTGTTGCTGTCTTTGTTGCGGCGTGATTTAGAGCGGTGCCGCTGACGCAGACGTTTTGGTTGTATCTCACGAGGTTTATCCTCAAGTGGATCTTCCTTGTCATCTCCACTATTCTCTTTTGGTGCATCTACCATGTATACATCATATGAGGAGGTGGTCATCCATCGTCCGGTGAACGGTGGGTTTTCGGCCTGCTCCTCTCCAGCAGCATCGTCCATACTGTCGATATCATTAGAGCCGTAATCGAGCATGTCGGTTAAGTCTTTGATAGTGCTATTAAGTGGGTGGGGGTGGGAAGGAAAATTCTCCATTGTCAGCCTCCAATTCAAACAGGATATAATTTGGCTGAGAGTCCCCCGCTAAGGAGAGTGTTTTTAGTGTGTTTAGCACGTCGCCTAAAGGCGAGTGCTGAAAGATGTCCACGGAGCTGAATTCAAAGATCCATGCCTGATCAAGCTCGTCGCGTGCGGACGCACATGGTTCGGAACATGTAACCGAAAACGGGTCTGAGGTTCTGATGACATGGATCCCACTCGAGGTTGGGTCAGTGTGCGGCTCTGGCGCCACTGGGTTTACGGTTTCCATGGCGGGGTTGAGCCTCCCGTCCTCGGATGGCGCAATCTGCTCCGGTTCTAGGGCTAGAGCAGTTACATGCGCTATCCCTTGGGCCTGGTCCGATGATGGATTTAAGTCATGTTCATCGTGGCGACAGGGAGCGGCTGCCGTGGTCTCGAATCCGTCGGAGATCAAGTCTCCGCGGATATCCGCGACGTAGTTCAAGCTTCCAAATCTGACCTGATGGCCAGGGGCGTAGCTATCGATCTGCTCTAGATGGCCACGCGAGTTGGCCCGCAATGCGAAGCTGCCGAATACGAAGATATGTCTGGGGAGGAAGGTTTCTCCCTGGACAACATTGTTGTAGATGATTGACGGGACCATCGAACCTCCTGAGGACCACACAACGGAGCACTCAATGAAAGCACCAATATCGGTGTCAAAACCGGTGAGTCTCGGGTAGGGGGTCCCGAACTGTGCGTCCAAGGCCCTCTCGATGGTAACAGGAGACAAGGAACACAATGTTTATCCAGGTTAGGGCCCTCTCGATGGAAGTAAACCCTACATCCTGCTAGATTAATATTGATGAGTATGGGGGTTACAAGAGTTGATCTACCATGAGATCGTAATGTCTAAAACCCTAGAAGTCTAGCCTATCTGATTATGATTGTCTCTACGTACTAAGCCCTCTGGTTTATATAGAAACCGGAGGGGGCTAGGGTTATACAAAGTCGATTACGGAGAAAGGAATATTCATAGCCGAATGCCAAGCTTGCCATCCACGCCAAGGAGAGTCCCATCTGGATACGGGTGAGCGTCTTCGGTCTTGTATCTTCGTAGCCCATCAGTCCGGCCCATGTCCAATAGGCCGGACGCCCGAGGACCCCTTAGTCCAGGAATCCCTTAGTCCTTGCTCTAACTTGGCCCGTGATATGGGTACTGCATGCATATAATGTCCTGGAGTGCATCTACTATGTTGCAATGCCTTGTGCTTAGCCTGCTGATCATGCATGTAAATATGTAATGCCTTCTTGCTTTTGAGTACATATTCCATTCATGATAACATGTTTTCAAATTCAAGTACCATCATTCTACTCTATCGCAATGCCATCTGCTTAGTTTGACATAATGCTTGTGACTATCTTATGCATTGTTATTCATCAATATGTACTTCATATGTCTACCATACCATGTTCTTTTTTTACCATGTCCTGTTGTTCTAGTGGTCTGTTGCAATGCCATCTTAGTTTCCCAATCATGCACACATATGTTGCCTTAGTGTTTTTATGTATGTATTCCGCTAGCATACAGTTTTACATTCAAGTAGTGTTTTTCTTACACTGTTGTCGTGTCGTGTCCCTAGATCTTACATCATACCCCCTCCGTTCAGATTACATGTCGCGGAAATGGATAAAAATGGATGTATCTAGAACTGAAATACGCCTAGACCCGTCCATTTATTTCCAGATGGAGGGAATATATGTCAATATGTCATGCCTTTCTATTCTTCAGTACTGATTCCATCTCTGTTGTAGCATGTTTTATAATTAAAGCATCGTTCCTCTATATAAGGCATGCAAGGGGAAGCTGGCTATGTTAGAATCTGAAGGGTTACAAACCAGGTATTTGAAAAATATCCAAATACCAGGAGATAGTAAACCAACTCCAGTTTTCATAGATACTGCTGCAACACAGAGAAACCCAACTCCTACTCATAATAAGAAGATTCCAGTGGCCAAATAACTAGTCCGCTCTAGTCCAGCAAAAATATGTCAACTCCATTCTAAGAAGCGTGTCCGTATCCTCGCATCATGAAAATTTATAGCATTCTGATCATATTTTCTACATGTTTCTTACCCATCTCTCTTTTAGAAAATAAGGTTAAATGATAGAAGACTTTCTGGACTAGGATCGTATTCGAGGAAAGTATGTTGCGGGAATTCTCTATGCTCCCATGCTAATGTAAGTATCTGTTGTATATCACTATATTTTTCCATCAGCATGTATTTTTAGTCGGCGTGAATCCAACCTTTATCTGATCTAAATTTAGTTGTAGCAAAATGTAAAAAGGCGACAATGTTGATTTTTGTAAGGAAAACTGCCTGGTAGTTTTGCATACCAAGATGCAAGAGTGTACTATCTCATATCATGCACATTACTGAATTGTAGTGTTGCTCTGGTTGCCCATTCATTCATCGTGTCAATGTTGTTTTCGTATTACCTTACCTGGCTGGTGATAGTTGTGCCATATTGTGTTAATCTTTTGTAGGCTGGTATGGTCTGGTTGCCCAAACATTCGTTGTGTCAATGTTGCTTTCCTACTATCTGACCAGGCCAATGATAGCAATGCTAATGTCTTAATTTGGTGCAGGCTGTTGAAGATAAGAAGACAAACTCTGAAAATAACAAGGCAACCCCTTTGTTTCTTTCCAATAAATCTAGGCCAGGTAATATGGCAATAATTCTTGATTAATCTGTTTGGTTCCCCTCCTAATTTATGTTATGATGAAGTGGTCGAGACACTCTCCACTATCAATAATACAAGCCTGCCAAAATCGCCATCTGAATCTGTTCAGTTTCCTCTATCTCGAATGCAATAGAAAAAATGTATGTTTGTGAACCAATTACTGGCTGAAGCAATGATGGAAATGGTGGAGGAATCAGAGGTGCACATTCGTGCGCAACAACAACTGATCAATGTTTTCAGAGACAGTGTAGCAAAGAAGGCAGAACTTGCCCACATGCTTATGGGCGTCATCCATGCTGAGGTTGCAGATTGTGATGTTGTTCGTTAGGTTATGTTCATTTATTTGCACTGGCATCAATCTTTGATTTCCCAGTGGATGTAATTTCCTGTAATATATGTTGGATGTGCAACGTTTTTCCTTGTATGACGTACCTTTGCTTAGGGCGCCTTGCATTCCAGCTAAATGGTCGCTAGGAAGCTAAAAAAGCAGTGAAAATATTAGTTAGAACGAACAGTCGTGGGCCCTATATGAAGGAAGCAGCCCACTGGCCTTAATGGGCTTCCCTAATGGGCCCGTAGGGACCAAAATTCTCATAGGCCTTTAATTGATCGGTTTTGATTCTGTGCATAATTGCTCATCGTAATGGGCTCAAATTATCTAATTGGGCATATAGACATGTTCGAACTTTAGTGGGCCCATTAAATTAATGGGCCATTACTAGTCCAAAAGTTAATGGTCGGCCCTGTTACCTCCTGCGTCGTTAACAAGCCGACATCGAAACGGGAAATAGGTGGGCCCATTTGATTTCACGGGCCGTTAACAGGACGATACTAAGGTCGGGCTACATATGGGCCAACTTTACCATGGGCCTTTAGTAGGCCGAAAGAGACAGCGGGCTCGTACTAGACCAAGAAGAGCATCGGCCGCTAAGAGGCCGAAAGTTAGGTTGTACTGTATATGGCCCAACTGTTTTGTGGGCCTTTAGCAGGCCAAAAGAGAAACCGGGCTGGTATTGGACCATGAAGAGCATGGGACGTCAAAAGGCCAAAACTCAGGTCCGACTGCAAATGGCCCAACTCATTTATGGGCCATCAACAGGCTGAAAGACACACCGGGCCAGAAATTGGCCCAACACTTAAATGGGTCGCTAAAAGGCCAAAAGATGTACATCTTGAAAATTGGCCCATCCCTTGAATGGGTCGTTAACAGGCCGAAACCACATCGGGCCGATATTGAGCCCAAATATATAGCAGGCTGTTAATGGGCTCGAACTGACGATGGGCTGAAGTGGTGTCAAATCGTTAATGGGTCGTTGATGGGCCGAATTGGCACATCTCGTATGGGCCATGGGCTTAAATGGACCTGACACAAGTAGGCCTTATATGGGCTGGCCTACTAATTTTTACTGGGCTGGCCTTTTTAACCGGAATGGGCCACTGTTGGGTCATACCACGTGTCGACCTATCATAGGCGCCTCCTGTCCAATGAGTGACATCTGTCCCAATAGTTTGCCAACACGTGTTTCCTCCGTTCAATAAGAATTTTACACGTGGAAAATCCCCATTGGTCTAGGCTGTTAACGGGTTATCGGATCTGAAACCGGACCCGATAGCTTAACGGCGACCCATTACGGTGGATGCCATGTGTCGGTTACCCTTGACGAAAGCACTTCTATCTATCATCATGTAAGTGGACACTTCCATGATGATAATTTTGGTAATGTCATAGAACACTTCTACGACAGCACAGGTATGACTATCCTGATTCTGTCATAAAATCATCACGGATGTACATGCATGGCAGAAAACATGACCTACTATGAAAATCACGTATCATCACGGAAGTGTATTTTCTTTGTAGTGGTATGATGATATTTCCTATGTGTTTATGAATGAAGATAGTCCTTGGACATTATCGATGATGTGTATCAACAAGTACATGACTTGTTTGTGGAAGTATGCATTGTATGATGACTGAACTAAAAGGTCCCTAGTTGAAAGGGCTGTATGGACGTGCAGCAGAGTAGACTAGCATATCACACGTTCGATGGCTTGGTCTCACTAGACATGGGTCATTGGATGCTAACCGGATAATATGGACTTGAAAGGATCTGGTCGGATTCGACGTAGTAGGGTGCAACTTGAGATAAGGTCCGAGTCGGACAGACCCAACTATGAGACGCAACGATATGTCATCTGTGAGTCTCTAGTACAACACACATTCTATGTCCTAAGACCTGAGCTGGCGCATGTACTCAAGATAGTGACAGACTTGCTTTGGGCCAACCAAACGCTACTCTGTCACTGGGTAGTTACAAAGGTAGGTTTCGGGCTTGTCCAGACCCATGTTGTGAGACATGGTCGAGAAAGATGGGATTTGCCCCTCCAATCAGGAGAGATATACTCTGGGCCCCTCGTGTGATCCGACCAAGATAAGCATGGCCATGCAACAGGGATTATGAGATAATCCAGTTAGTGCTCGGCATCACTAGAACGAGAAAGAGGTTAGGCTAGCACAAGGATGACAGACTCACCTTGAGCCCGACAACATATATCGTGAGGCAAAGGGAACGGAAGTGTGATGTACAGGTTCGCCTAACCAGCTTCAACGAACGCTTGGAGTTGGCACGCTTTGCTAGAGGCTGCTACCGACTATCCAAGTCGGATGTGATCTGACTCGCGACCAAGTGAACGAGAAACTAAGGGTTCACACGCTTAAGGGAAGGAACTTGTGAGGCCTGGTCCAACTCCGCGAGTGAGAAATGATCCTACTCGGACTCGGATCTAGGCCGAACAGATTTTGGGCTTTAGGGTCCATGTGATGCCCAAGTGTTGAACCCGCGATGGACGTCTATATAAATTGGGGGTGTGGCACACTCATTTCATTGATCGCTTTGGCGCTGTCACTAGGGTTTGCATGTGTTGCAAATAGACACCTCCACTCGTCGCCGGTTGTGTGATCGGACCTAGTAGTCCACCGCACGTCGTTCCTCCTGCATGTGCTGATACCGTTAGAGGCGGTGCACCGGCGCCACTCTGGTGAACTTGTATGAGGGATCCGACGACCGACTGTTTGAGAGAGATCGGACAAGGAGGAGACGAACCACGCGGACACGCTGCCCCAACTGTTCTTCTACTGCACGACACTCTGCATCTAGTGGTAATGATCCGTGATCCATTCCCATAGCAGGTTCCTGTTTGTTCTGTGTGTAGAAAATTTTTAATTTGCAGTAGACGCACCTACCGAAGAACCCAACAGCCACGTGAAAGGAATTTCTGGTTCCGTGGTCGGGGAGACATCATCAACATCTATCATGTTCCTAATCACAAATCTCATCTCCTTGCAATTTACAATATTTACAATTTGCCTCTTGTTTTCATCTCCTGTCGGATTCAGGGCTCTGTGGACCCAAGAAGGTTCAAACTCTGGAATGTGTGCAAAGATCTCCTCCTATGCTAATCTCAAGCTCACCACCTCATGGCCTAGGCTCACAGAGCACACGCAAGCGGGGAAGAAGATGAACACAACAGTTACCCAGGTTCAGGCTACCTTGCAGTGTAAAACCCTACTCCTGCCTTGTGGAGGATTGGCCTCACGAGGAGGCTGAGGATGAACAACTACAGTCGATGAACAGCCTCACAAGGGCTCTGGTGGTGAGGATGTAACGGATCTGATCCCCCTCTACGGTGGAGGCTAGTCTATATTTATAGTGGCCTTGGTTTTCTTCCCTCGAAACTTAGGTGGGAAGGGATCCCACAACGTCCAATTCAAAAGGGGACAAGTAGTACATCTTATCTGGACGAAAGGTGGTCTTTGCCTGCAAAGCTTCTGGTCGTGAGCAGCAATGGGCTCAGTGACGATATCCGTCCTGACAACCTCGTGGTCTTGGTCTTGTTGCACCAGAATGGAAACCTTTGGGCGATTCCTCAGGGAGCCGCGCTCATCCTTGTCTCCTCTACGCCCGTTGGCACCTGCCTGGCCTTGGTTGTCATGGCTTGCGTCATCCCAACCTCGTGAGGCTAGGTACCTGCATAGAAATCTTCGCTCCTCAAGAGGCAGGCTTGGAGAGCTACTCCCTCGGGAGGTCTTGGTGTCGTCCTCCTCGCAAGGGCGCGGGGCCCTGATGTCTACTACACAACTTTATTCTTGTAGACTCGTGTTGGGCCTCCAAGCGTAGAGTTTTGTAGGACAGTACCAATTTTCCCTCAAGTAGATGACCTAAGGTTTATCAATCCGTGGGAGGCGTAGGATGAAGATGGTCTCTCTCAGAAAACCCCGCAACCAAATAGCAAAGAGTCTCTTGTGTCCCCAACACACCAAATACAAATGGTAATTTGTATAGGTGCACTAGTTCGGCGAAGAGATGGTGATAAAAGTGTAGTAATGATAGTAGATATTGATTTTTGTAATAAGAACAATAAAAACAACAAAGGTAGCAATTGATAAAAACAGAGCACAAACGGTATTGCAATGCTTGAAAATGAGGCCTAGGATCCATACTTTCGCTAGTGGAATCTATCAACAATGCTAATATAATTGGATCATATAACCATCCATCACGTGCGATGAAGAATCACTCCAAAGTTCTTATCTAGTGGAGAACATAAGAAGAAATTGTTTGTAGGGTATGGAACCACCTCAAAGATATTCTTTCTGATCAATCTATCCTAGAGTTCATACTAAAATAACACCAAGCTATTCTTTCCGATCGATCTAAGAAAGAGTTCGTACTAAAATAACACCATATGAACACATCAACCAACTCTAATGTCACCTAGATACTCCAATGTCACCACGAGTATCCATGAGTTGATTATACGATATGCATCAAACAATTTCAGATTGATAATACTCAATCCAACACAAAGAACCTCAATGAGTGCCCCAAGATTTCTACCGGAGAAAGAAAGACGAGAGCATGCATCAACCCGTATGCATAGATTACCCCAATGTCACCTCGGGAATCCACGAGTTGAGTGCCAAAACACATATCAAGTGAACCAATATGATACCCCATTGTCACCTCGGGTATTCATAGCAAGACATACATAAAGTGTTCTCAAATCCATAAAAGTATTCAATCCGATAAAACAAAAACTCAAAGGGAAAACTCAATTCATCATAAGATACAGAGGGGAAAACACCATATGATCCGACTATATTAACAAAGCCCGTGATACATCAAGATCGTGACATCACAAGACCACGAGAGAGAGAGAGAGAGAGAGAGAGATTAAACACATAGCCACTGGTACAAACCCTCAGCCCCGAGGGTGAACTACTCCCTCCTCATCCCGGTGGCCGTCGGGATGATGAAGATGTCCACCGGTGATGATTTCCCCTCCAGCATGGTGCCGGAATGGGGTTTAGATTGGTTTTTTGTGCCTGTAGAGGCTTGCGGCGGCAGAACTTATAATCTAGGGTTATTTCTGATGGTTTCTCTATTTATAGGATATTTTGGCGTCGGTTTTCACGCAAAGATGGGCCTCGAGGTCAGCACAACCCATCGGGACCCGCCTGGGCCCCCTAGCGCGCCCAGTGTCTTGTGCCCTACTCCTTCACCTTCTGATCCTTCCACGAAGCTTCAGGGGTCTCTTTTGTTCCAAAAAATCATCAAAAAGTTTCAGCTCATTTGGAGAACTTTCATTTCTGCACAAAAAATAACACCATGGTAGTTCTGCTAAAAGCAGCATCAGTCCGGGTTAGTTCCATGCAAATCATACCAAAACCATATAAAATTGTTGTAAACATGGCATGAATACTTCATAAATTATAGATACGCTGGAGATGTATCAGCATCCCCAAGCTTAATTCTTACTCGTCCTCGAGTAGGTAAATGATAAAAGAAATAATTTATGAACTATGAATGCTAGCGAAGTGCACAAGTTTGATCAATGATAATTTCAGTCACTTTTCCTAGCATCATAACAGCAAATCTTCCTCATAAAACTTATCATGATAAAGTAGCAATTGAAAATGGAATATTTGTTGTGGAAAGCTACCTATCATATTCATCACATATTCTTTTATTTTCTAGTATGGACATTTGGACTTTTATCTGGTTCAAAGCAATAGTCTAGTTTTGACATGAAGATATCAATACTCAGGCATATCAATAAGCAACCATGTCTTTCAAAATATCAACACTAAATAAATGTACCCCTAGCCCATCATGCTCAATCATTGATCCAATCATGAAACACACTTGGATATTAGCTACATCCAGTGCTCAAGTACGATCATAGTGCCCCTCAGTTGGGCTTTATAAGAGAAGATGGAGACTCAAATAAAAATAAAATTTGCATAAAGTAAATAGATAGGCCCTTCGCAGAGGGAAGTAGGGATTTGTAGAGGTGCCAGAGCTCAAAGCGAAAAAGAGAGATAAATTTTTTTTGGGTGGCATCCTTTTCCTGTCAACGAAAATGATCAAGTAGTTCCCAATACTTTCCATGCTAGATATATCATAGGTGGTTCCCTAATAGAAAATAAAGTTTATTCCTTTTCCACCATTCTTTCACATTCTACAGCTAGCCATATCCACGCGTACCATCCATACCAACACTTTCCATGGAATTTATTATTTGGCAACATTAAGTAAATTCATTTTTCATTTAGGGACTGGGCATCCCTATTACCTTTTCCGTACTCTCGTGGAATGACAAGTGTATAAACACTCATCTTGAGAATAGCACATCAATCATGGAAAAATAACATCCACCCCCTACCGTTTTATGAGCGGTACGAGCACACAAAAAGGAAATTATTTTGAAAGTTTGAGATGGCACAGACAAATTTGCTTAGAACAACACTGAAATATCGCATATAGGTAGGTATGGTGGACTCATATGGAAAAACTGGGTTTAAGGATTTTGGATGCACAAGTAGTATTTCTACTTAGTACAAGTGGAGGCTAGCAAAAAGGTTGAGAAGCAACCAACCAAGAAACGAAAAATCACATAAGTGAGCATTAAGCATAACTAACACCGAATAATGCACCACAAGTAGGATGTAATTTCATTGCATAACTATTGACTTTCATGCTTGCATAGGGAATCACAAACCTTAACATCAATATTCTTAGTAAAGCATAATTACTCACCAACATGACTCACATGTCACTATCATCATATCTCAAAACTATTTCAAAGAATAAAGTTTATTTTGTCCAATGATCTTCATGAAAGTTTTTATATGTTGCTTTTGATAAGCTCAAACATATTTAAGTGAAGAACATGAGCATAAATATTTTCATATCTCAAAAACATATAAGTGAAGCATGAGAGAATTTCTTCAAAAATATTAAAGCACATCATGCTCAAAAAGTATAAGTGAAGCACTAGAGAAAAAGACAAGCTATCTGAGGGCTCTCTCTTATTTAAAAACTTTCAGATCAAAGTATTTTATTAAAACAACAAGCAAAACAAAATAAAATGACATTCCAAGAATAGCACAGATCATGTGAAGAAGCAAAAACTTAGGATCAACCGATACTGACCGATAATTGTTGATGAAGAAAGGTGGGATGCCTATCGGGACTTCCCCAAGCTTAGATGCTTGAGACTTCCTGAAATACTATCTTGGGATGCCTTGGTGTAACACCCCGGATGTTATTTACCTAATATGTAATCCAACTCTTGCCGTTTCTAGCGTTAAGTTATTTTATTTTCTCGGGTTAAGGTTTTTGTCTCCGTGTGTTGTTGTAGTTGTCATGCATATCATATCATTTCATCATGTGCATTGCATTTGCATACGTGTTCGTCTCATGCATTTGAGCATTTTCCCCGTTGTCTGTTTTGCATTCCGGCGCTCCGTTCTCCTCCGGTGGTCATTTCTACCTTTCTTTCGTGTGTGGGGATTAAACATTTCCGGATTGGACCGAGACTTGCCAAGCAGCCTTGGTTTACTACCGGTAGACCGCCTGTCAAGTTTCGTACCATTTGGACTTCGTTTGATGCTCCAACGGTTAACCGAGGGACCGAAAAGGCCTCGTGTGTGTTGCAGCCCAACACCCTTCCAATTTGGCCCAAAACCCACCAAAACCCTCTCCATCATCTAGAGCGTTAGATCACGATCGCGTGGCCAAAAACCGCACCTCATTTGGACACTCCTAGCTCCCTCTAAGCCTATAAATACCTCCCCATTCGAAATCACGGGTGAAACCCTAGTCGCCTCCCACCTCTCGCCGCCGGACCGTCCGACCAGCCGCCGCCGCCGTGTCCGCCTCTATTCGCGCGCCGCCCACTTCGTCGCCGCTGGCCCCCGAGGCCGGATCGGGCCCCCGAGCCACTTCGCCACCGCCGCCGCCGTGCCTCTTCCTCCCGAGGCCCGCCGCCTCTCCGCCGCGCCGCCGCAGCAGGCGCCGCTTCTCGCGCGAGCTCCACCCACCGCCCCCACTCCGGCCTCGCCAGGCGCCGGCGACCCGCCGCGACGCCACGCCACCACGTCCTCGCCCGGGGCCGGCGAGCCCTTCCCTCCTCCGGCGAGCTCGGCAGCCGCTTCCCCGAGACTCCGGCGAGGCCCCCATGAACCTCGATCCACGCCGGCCGGATCCAGATCTGGAAATTAGGGTTACCTAATTTTTCCCTAAGTCTGCAGATTATATTGCCATGTTCATTGCATCATAACTTTGCATCCGTAGATCCGTTTTGGCATATAGCATATCAAAATGTTCGTCTCAGAGAGCACATCATTTCATCTCGTTGCATCATTTTCATTTGAGTTCATCTTGATGCCCGAAATGCTGTTGGAAGAGTGCTATTTGAGATAATTGTCAGATCTGCTGCTCCAAATAGCTATTTGTCATTTTTGCCATGATTATTGTGTGCATGATATGCCCCTGAGCTCTACATGTGTTTTGTTATATGCTTTGCCATCTTTCCAGAGGTGCTATCCATGTATTTTTGTGATGTGTGTGGTGACTAGCACAAGCTTGCAAAGTGGTTCATTCGTTAATGCTGATTTCAGGGACTTAGCAATTCCACTAAGTCCTTGATCTGTTTTATCAATATGCCATATGTTCATGTTGTTTCCTAGTGATCCGTGCCTCTTTTGAGGATGATCAGTAAGGATGATTTGTTAATCTTGTAGTGCTCTATCCATCCATGTCTTTGTTTGCATTATGGAGCACCCTAGCTTGAGTCAATCGAGCTCTACTTTTGCTATTTCGTGAATCTGGGCAGATTGTCTACTTGTTAGCGATTTTGCCGAGGATGTTGTAGTTGATCCGTGCATGCTATGTTATTGTTCTTGCCATGTCTAGCTTGTATAATGTGTATTCTTGATGGGTGTATGCTTAGATTGTCATGCCTTGCTCTGTAGTGAGTGCATCGAGCTCGTAAACATGCCTACTTGATATCTGATTTGCATGCTCCAGTTTTTCTCAAGTCTGTGATCTGTTTAATGTTTTTGCCATGTTCACATGCTTGCAATTGTATTTTCTGATCCCTTTTGGCTCAAGGTCACTAAGGGACTTTTGTTAAGCTCTTTGAGTAGCTCCATGCCATGCCTTACTTTGCCATGTTCAGTTCCTGTAGCATATAGTTTTCTTGCTCCAAAGTGTGCTACCTGATCTGAAATTCCAGACAAGTGTTAATTTCACTAAGTCTGAAATCTGTTTACCAATTGCATTTTTGCCATGCTTGTTTGAACCTGTTAATGGATGAATTGGCCGTAGCTCAGTGTTCATCTTTGTTAAGCTTCATGAATGGATCCCTGCCATGTATTTTGTTGCCATGTTTGGGTGCTGTAGCATGTTTAGCTTGTTGCATTTAGATGGCTACTTGCTGTATATCGCAGACCGGTGCCATATTTGAATTGCTTGCCATTTCCAAACCGCGTCTCCGATTCCGGCGTTCTTTATATCATTTTCAAGCGAAATCATCTCACCTTTCCAGTGGCACACTTGGATTTCCAAGTTGAGGCCAGGTTCATTCATTCCTTGTCAAATCTTGCATATGCATCACATATCGCATCCCGCATAGCATACCATGTTTGCATCATGTTGTTTGAGCTTTGCACGTGGTTGATTGTGTCCTTTTGCTTGTTTGTCTTGTTTGGGTAGAGCCGGGAGACGAGTTCGCTAACGAGGAGCCCGTTGAGTTTGCTTTCGAGGATCCAGTCAACTCTGACAACTTTGCAGGCAAGATGATCATACCCTCGAAATCACTTCTATCTTTGCTTTGCTAGATGCTCGCTCTTTTGCTATGCCTATGCTACGATGCCTACCACTTGCTTATCATGCCTCCCAAATTGCCATGTCAAACCTCTAACCCATCATTTCCTAGCAAACCATTGATTGGCTATGTTACCGCTTTGCTCAGCCCCTCTTATAGCGTTGCTAGTTGTAGGTGAAGATCGGAGACCGTTCCTTGTTGGAACATTATTTTCTTGTTGGGATATCATTATATTATCTTGTTCTCTTAATGCATCTATATACTTGGTAAAGGGTGGAAGGCTCGGCCTTTTGCCTAGTGTTTTGTTCCACTCTTGCCGCCCTAGTTTCCGTCATATCGGTGTTATGTTCCCGGATTTTGCGTTCCTTACGCGGTTGGGTGATAATGGGAACCCCTTGACAGTTCCCCTTGAATAAAGCTTTTCCAGCAATGCCCAACCTTGGTTTTACTATTTGCCACCTAGCCTCTTTTTCCCTTGGGTTTCCGGAGCCCAAGGGTCATCCTATTAAAAAAACCCGGACCAGTGCTCCTCTGAGTGTTGGTCCTCCTCGTCAGCCGCCGGTGGCCACCAGGGGCAACTCTAGGCTGGCCTACCGGAAGTTTGGACAATCTGAGTGTGCCTTGAGAATGAGATATGTGCAGCTCCTATCGGGATTTGTCGGCACATTCGGGCGGTGTTGCTGGATTTGTTTTAACTTATCGAAGTGTCTTGTAGAACCGGGATACCGAGTCTGATCGGAATGTCTCGGGAGAAGGTATATCCTTCGTTGACCGTGAGAGCTTGTCATGGGCTAAGTTGGGACTCCCCTGTAGGGATTTGAACTTTCGAAAGCCGTGCCCGTGGTTATGGGCAGATGGGTAGATAACTTAAACCTTAACTTAATTAAAATGAATCAACTATGTGTGTTACCGTGATGGTCTCTTCTCGGCGGAGTCCGGGAAGTGAACACGGTGTTGGAGTAATGTTTGCCGGAGGTTGTTCTCTAGTTATTCGATCACGCTTTGCCTTCTCTTCTCACTCTCATTTGCGAATAGGTTAGCCACCATATATGCTAGTCGCTTGCTGCAGCTCCACTTATTACCTTGCCTTACCTATAAGCTTATATAGACTTGATCGCGAGGTTGCGAGATTGCTGGGTCCCTGTGGCTCACAGTTTACTTCCAAACCAGATGCAGGGCCTGATGAATCCGTTCCAGATGACGCACTTGAGCTCAAGTGGGAGTTCGACGAGGACTCACGCCATTACTATGTGTCTTTCCTTGATGATCAGTAGTGGTGCCCAGTTGGGGCGATCGGGACCGTGTCGCATGTTGGGTTCATCTTTTATTTTGGCACCGTAGTCGGGCCATGAGTGATTGGATGATGTAATGCTATTTATGTACTTTGTTTGACGTGGCGAGTGTAAGCCAACTATGTTCCTTCCCCTTTTATTATTTATATTACATGGGATGTTGTGAAGATTGCCTAACTTGTGACATTGCTTTCAATGCGGTTATGCCTCTAAGTCGTGCTTCGACACGTAGGAGATATAGCCGCATCGAGGGCGTTACAAGTTGGTAATCAGAGCCTTCCCCGACCTTAGGAGCCCCCACTGCTTGATCGTTTTTAGCAGCCGTTGTTGAGTCTAGAAAAATGTTTTGAGTCATTTAGGAATTATATATCGGAGAGTTTAGGAATTCTTTTACTCCCCAGTCTCCTCATCACTCTGGTAAGGCTTCCTGACGTAGAGATTTGACTCTTCTCTTCTCAAATTTCACTAAAAAATTTAGGATCACGCGGGTATCTTGGAATCGTTCCGATGGATTTGTGACGAGAACATTGTTCTTGGTGCCTCCTGTTATTTAGGGGTTGTGGCAGTGTCCCGGGGAGTTGAGCTCCGAGGTGTTGTCGTCACAATTTTATCGTTGCAGTTCTGGAATACCTGAGTTTAGTACGCCGACATCAAAAATCTCTTTTATGCAGTTGTTGGTGAGATAACCTCGACGCCACCCAGTACTGGGGCGGGAGTTCGGGAGTATTGCCATAACTTGTATAACGGATGCTTTTCGAAGGTTGAGGTAGATGGTTTCCGAAGTTTTTCTCGGTTATGTGTTGAAGGATGGATACAGCTGGATGTAGGATTTGCTAGATTTGGGTGAGATATTATGCTTCCCCTGTATCCCCAACACCTGATTGCATAACCGGAAAGGTTCGGGAGTTTCATAGGTGGGAATTCTTGTAGCTCTAGCTCTTCTTCCACGGATATTTGGTTTGAGATTGGGATTTCTTACCGAGTATTCGTTCTTGATCCGTACCTTGTTGATTTATTCCTCTACCTAAATTCTAAGTGGCTTCTCAATTTATGGATATGTGACCATTTCAAGTGGAATACATTCGTTCATTTTGTTCGGATGTGAAGACGATTTATTGCAATTTCATTCCATTGGATTCAGCTTCAATATTTGTCTATCAATGTGCTAATGGATGTCAACCTCTTCAGGATGGCTCCTCCAACGCGCACGACTCCGAATCCTGATCCGCCACCACCTCCTCCTCTGGAGGCATGGCAAGCTGTGATGGCCGCAACCAATGCAAACACGCAGTTGATCATGAAAATTCTTCAAGAGCGCAATCAAGCGAACCAAGGCAACCAAGGCAACAATCAGAATCACTTTGCTACACTCAACGAGTTCCTTGCTAACCAGCCAAAGACCTTCAGCAATTGTGTTGAGGCAACCGATGCTGACGATTGGCTCGTGGACTTATGCAAGCATTTTGAGTGCATTAACGTCAGGCCTGAGGACTTTGTCAAGTTCGCTTCCTTCCAACTCAAAGACCAAGCTGCAGAATGGTTCCAGCAGTACAAAGATTCCAGAGGAGGCCGTGTGATTACCTGGGATGAATTCCGTCAAGACTTCAAAGCTCATCATATTCCTCAGAGCGTGGTTGAAAGCAAGCGTGAGGAATTCCGCAACCTGAAGCAAGGCTCTTTGTTTGTCTATGACTACAACAAGTTGTTTCAGAAGCTCGCCCGCTTTGCTAAGCAGGACATCCCTGATGAGAAGAGCATGATATACCAGTTCAGGGGTGGTCTCAGAGAAGAAATCCAGCTAGCTCTTGTTCTCCTGGAGCCCTTGAGGTACGATGAGTTCTACAACATGGCATTGAAGCAAGAGGCTGCTCAACTGAGGTGTGATGCTTTCAAGAAGCGAGTTAGAGATGCTACTCCATCTTCCTCTACTCAAGTGGCCAAGCAGCAGAAGTATTGGCTTCCTCCTCCTCCGTTCCGTCAGCCGTATCAGAAGAGCAAAGGTGGCAGTGGATCTTCCCACCCACCCAACCCTGGCTTTTAGAACAAGACTTTGTCTCAAGCTCCAAGATTGAGTGCTCCATATCACCGTCCGCTTTCAGAGGTCACGTGCAACAAGTGCCAACAGAAGGGTCACTATGCCAACAAGTGCTTCAACCAGAGGCGTCTCCCTCCTCCTCCTCCTATGAGATCGGCAAGTACAGCTATGGTCAAGCATAACCCCAAGCACGCCAAGGTCAATTTGATGAATGCAGCTCAGGCAGAGGACTCGTCAGATGTCATCATGGGTAACCTTCCTATTAACGATGTTCCTGCAAAAGTTCTTTTTGACACTGGTGCATCGCATTGTTTCATCTCGAAACCTTTTGCATCTAAGCATGAGTTGACTTCCCAAGTTATGCATAAACCGTTAGCAGTTGTCTCTCCGGGTAAATGTTTGCTCGCTAACCACGAGATTCCGGATATTTCTATCATGATGGGTGATTTCAAGTTTCTGGCTTCTCCAATGGTCCTTGGTAACTCGGATATTGATCTTATTCTCGGGATGGATTGGCTTTCTAAGCACAAGGCTCAGCTTGATTGTGCATCCAGGCAGACTCAATTGACTCATTCGTCTGAGGATGTTATTGTCTTTGCCGCTCGGGATAATACCATCCGTCTGTTTTCTCTCAATGAGAAGGGTGAACTAGATGCCATCTCTCAAATTCCAGTCGTTTGCGAATATCAAGACGTCTTCCAGAAGAGCTTCCAGGAATGCCTCCGCACCGGCCAGTTGAATTTGTCATCGATCTTGAGCCTGGCACGGAACCAGTGTGCAAACGTCCTTATAAGCTCGGACCTGAAGAGTTGAAGGAGCTGAAGAAGCAACTCGATATTCAAGAGAAAATGGGTCTCATCCGACCTAGTTCTTCTCCGTGGGGTTGTGGAGTTCTTTTTGTGAAGAAGAAGGATGGAACGGACCGACTTTGTGTTGACTACCGTCCATTGAACAAGAAGACTATCAAGAACAAATACCCACTTCCCAACATCAACGAGCTGTTCGAACAACTCAAAGGTGCCCAAGTATTCTCCAAGCTTGATCTCCGCATGGGTTATCACCAGATTCGAATCCGTGAGCAAGATATTCCCAAGACGGCTTTCAGAACAAGCTATGGTTCATATGAATACACTATCATGTCTTTTGGCCTCGTCCACGCTCCTCCGACTTTCTCTCGCATGATGAACTTCATCTTCAACGCCTACACCAATGACTTTCATTTTGGTCTATCTCGACGACATTCTGGTCTTTTTGAAGAACAAGGAAGATCATGCCAAACACTTGCGTTTGGTACTCGATAAGCTCAAGGAACATCAGTTCTATGCCAAGTTCTCAAAGTGCGAATTTTGGCTCGATGAGGTTCTTTACCTTGGGCATATCATCTCTGCCAAGGGCATTGCGGTGAATCCTGAGAAGATGTCTGCAATTGTGAATTGGGAACCACCTCAGAACGTGAAGCAACTCCGTAGCTTCCTCGGTCTCGCAAGCTATTGTCGAAGGTTCGTTGAGAACTTTTCAAAGATCGCGAAGCCTCTCTAAAATCTTCTCCAGAAGCACGTCAAGTACGTTTGGTCTCCGAAATGTGACATCGCTTTCAACACTTTGAAAGAGAAATTGGTCACTGCTCCAGTTCTGACTCCTCCTGATGAATCCAAACCGTTCGAGGTCTTCTGCGATGCCTCTCTCAAGGTCTCGGTGCAGTGTTGATGCAAGAGAAGAAAGTTGTGGCTTATACCTCTCGCCAGTTGAAGCCCAACGAGAAGAACTACCCCACTCATGACCTCGAGTTGGCGGCAGTTGTGCATGCTCTTTTGACTTGGAGACATCTCTTATTGGGAAGAAAAGTGGACATCTTCACTGACCACAAGAGTCTCAAGTACATCTTCACTCAGCCTAATCTCAACCTCAGGCAGACTCGATGGGTCGAAATGATTCAAGAGTATAATCCGAGTATCGAGTATACTCCAGGCAAGGCCAATGTGATTGCTGACGCATTGAGCAGGAAGGCTTATTGCAACAGTCTGATTCTCAAGCCTTATCAACCCGAGCTTTGTGAAGCTTTCCGCAAACTCAATCTGCAAGTTGTTCCTCAAGGTTTCCTCGCCAACCTTCAAGTCTCTCCTACCTTGGAAGACCAGATTCGCCAAGCTCAGCTTCTTGATGCTATGGTGAAGAAGGTGAAGATTGGGATTGCCAAGAGCCAACCCAAGTACAAGTGCTACCGCCTTGATGACAAGGATACTCTCTTCTTCGAGGATCGTATTGTTGTGCCCAAAGGTGATCTTCGTAAGGTTATCATGAACGAGGCTCACAATTCACTCCTCTCCATCCACCCTGGGAGCACGAAGATGTATCAGGACCTCAAGCAGGCTTATTGGTGGACTCGAATGAAGCGCGAGATTGCTCAGTTCGTGAATGAGTGTGATGTCTGCAGAAGAGTGAAGGCAGAACACCAAAGGCCAGCTGGTCTCCTCCAACCTCTTGCCATTCCAGAATGGAAGTTTGACCACATTGAGATGGACTTCGTGACTGGGTTTCCAAAGTCCAAGCGTGGCAATGATGCTATATTCGTTGTCATCGACAAACTCACTAAAGTGGCTCACTTTCTGCCTATCAAAGAGTCTATCACTGCAGCTCAATTGGCGGAGCTGTATACCTCTCGGATTGTCTCGCTGCACGGTATTCCACAGGTGATCTCTTCAGACCGTGGCAGCATCTTTACCTCCAAGTTTTGGGATTCTTTTCAGAAGGCCATGGGCACCAACATCCGCTTCAGCACAGCTTTCCATCCTCAAACTAGCGGTCAAGTCGAGCGTGTCAACCAGATTCTTGAAGATATGCTCAGGGCTTGTGTGATCTCCTTCGGCATGAAGTGGGAGGATTGTCTTCCATATGCTGAATTCTCCTACAACAACAGTTTTCAAGCAAGTTCGGGCAAGGCCCCATTCGAAATCCTGTATGGCAGGAAGTGCCGTACCCCTCTCAACTGGTCTGAAACCGGTGAACGTCAACTTCTGGGAAATGACTTAATCACAGAGGCAGAGGAGATGTGCAAAGTCATTCGAGATAACCTCAAAGCAGCGCAGTCGCGCCAGAAGAGCTACTATGATAGTAAGCACCGTGATTTGGCTTTCGAGATCGAAGATCATGTTTACCTCTGCATCTCTCCAATGAAAGGTACTCGTCGCTTCAGTATCAAAGGGAAGCTTGCCCCTAGATACGTGGGACCTTTCAAGATCGTCAGCAAGAGAGGTGATCTCTCCTATCAACTCGAGCTTCCTTCAAACTTTGCAAATGTGCATGACGTGTTCCATGTCTCTCAGCTCTGCAAGTGCTTCAAAACTCCTGAACGCACAGTCAACTTTGAAGACATTGAGCTCCAAGAAGATCTCTCTTATCGTGAGCACCCAGTTGCTATTCTTGAAGAGACTGAACGCAAGACTCGCAATAAGTCAATCAAATTCCTCAAAGTCAAGTGGTCACACCATTCCAACCGTGAATCCACCTGGGAACACGAGGATCACCTCCGTTCTGAGTACCCGGCGTTCTTTCAGTCCTAGATCTTGGGACGAGATCCTTTCGTAGTGGTGGAGTGTTGTAACACCCCGGATGTTATTTACCTAACATGTAATCCAACTCTTGCCGTTTCCGGTGTTAAGTTATTTTATTTTCTCGGGTTCTGGTTTTTGTCTCCATGTGTTGTTGTAGTTGTCATGCATCTCATATCATTTCATCATGTGCATTGCATTTGCATACGTGTTCGTCTCATGCATCTGAGCATTTTCCCCGTTGTCCTTTTTGCATTCCGGTGCTCCGTTCTCCTCCAGTGGTCATTTATACCTTTCTTTCATGTGTGGGGATTAAACATTTCCAGATTGGACCGAGACTTGCCAAGCGGCCTTGGTTTACTACCAGTAGACCGTCTGTCAAGTTTCGTACCATTTGGACTTCGTTTGATGCTCCAACGGTTAACCGAGGGACCGAAAAGGCCTCGTGAGTGTTGCAACCCAACAACTTTCCAATTTGGCCCAAAACCCACCAAAAGCTTCTCCATCATCTAGAGCGTTCGATCACGATCGCGTGGCCAAAAACTGCACCTCATTTGGACACTCCTAGCTCCCTTTAAGCCTATAAATACCTCCCCCATTCGAAATCACGGGTGAAACCCTAGTCGCCTCCCACCTCTCGCCGCCGGACGCGTCCGCTCGGGCCGGACACGTCCGACCCAGCCGCCGCCACCACGTGTCCGCCTCATATTCGCCGCGGCGCCGCCCCACTTTCTCGCCGCCGCCGGCCCGGGAGGCCCGGATCGGGCCCCCGAGGCCCACTTCGCCACCGCCGCCGCCCGGTGCCTATTCCTCCCGAGGCCCGTCGCCTCTCCGCCGCGCCGCCGCGCGCATTGCGCCGATCTTCATCACCGGCGAGCTCCACCACACCGGCCCCGCCCGCTCCAGCCGTTGCCAGGCGCCGGCGACCCACGCCGCGGACGCCACCGCCACCACCGTCCTCGCCCGGGGCCGGCGAGCCCTTCCCCTCCACCGGCAAGCTCCGGCAGCCGCTTCCCCGACGGACTCCGGCGAGGCCCCCGGTGAACCTCCACGCGCCGGATCCAGATCTGGAAATTAGGGTTGACCTAATTTTTCCATAAGTCTGCAGATTATATTGCCATGTTCATCGCATCGTAACTTTGCGTCCGTAGATCCGTTTTGGGCATGTAGCATATCAAAATGTTCGTCTCAGAGAGCACATCATTTCATCTCATTGCATCATTTTCATTTGAGTTCATCTTGATGCCGAAATGCTGTTGGAAGAGTGCTATTTGAGATAATTGTCAGATCTGCTGCTCCAAATAGCTATTTGTCATTTTTGCCATGATTATTGTGTGCATGATATGCCCCTGAGCTCTACATGTGTTTTGTTATATGCTTTGCCATCTTTCCAAAGGTGCTATACATGTATTTTTGTGATGTGTGTGGTGACTAGCACAAGCTTGCAAAGTGGTGCATTCGTTAATGCTGATTTCAGGGACTTAGCAATTCCACTAAGTCCTTAATCTAGTTTTATCAATATGCCATATGTTCATGTTGTTTCCTAGTGATCCGTGCCTCTTTTGAGGATGATCAGTAAGGGTGATTTGTTAATCTTGTAGTGCTCTATCCATCCATGTATTTGTTTGCATTTATGGAGCACCCTAGCTTGAGTCAATCGAGCTCTACTTTTGCTATTTCGTGAATCTGGGCAGATTGTCTACTTGTTAGCGATTTTGCCGAGGATGTTGTAGTTGATCCGTGCATGCTATGTTATTGTTCTTGCCATGTCTAGCTTGTATAATGTGTTTTCTTGATGGGTGCATTCTTAGATTGTCATGCCTTGCTCTGTAGTGAGTGCATCGAGCTCGTAAACATGCCTATTCGATATCTGATTTGCATGCTTCAGTTTTTCTCTAAGTCTGTGATCTGTTTAAATTTTTTGCCATGTTCACATGCTTGCAATTGTATTTTCCTATCCCTTTTGGCTCAAGGTCACTAAGGGACTTTTGTTAAGCTCTTTGAGTACCTCCATTCAATGCCTTGCTTTGCCATGTTCAGTTCCTGTAGCATATAGTTTTCTTGCTTCAAAGTGTGCAATTCCAAACAAGTGTTAATTTCAGTAAGTCTGAAATCTGTTTATCAATTGCATTTTTGCCATGCTTGTTTGAACCTGTTAATGAATGAATTGGCCGTAGGTCAGTGTTCATCTTTTGTTAAGCTTCATGAATGGATCCCTGCCATAAATTTTGTTGCCATGTTTGGGTGCTGTAGCATGTTTAGCTTGTTGCATTTAGATGGCTACTTGCTGTATATCGCAGACCAGTGCCATATTTGAATTGCTTGCCATTTCCGAGCCGTGTCTCCGATTCCGGCGTTCTTTATATAGTTTTCAAGCAAAATCATCTCACATTTCCAGTGGCACACTTGGATTACCAAGTTGAGGCCAGCTTCATTCATTCCTTGTCAAATCTTGCATATGCATCACATATCGCATCCCGCATAGCATACCATGTTTGCATCATGTTGTTTGAGCTTTGCACGTGGTTGATTGTGTCCTTTTGCTTGTTTGTCTTGTTTGGGTAGAGCCGGGAGACGAGTTCGCTAACGAGGAGCCCGTTGAGTTTGCTTTCGAGGATCCAGCCAACTCTAACAACTTTGCTGGCAAGATGATCATACCCTCGAAATCACTTCTATCTTTGCTTTGCTAGATGCTCGCTCTTTTGCTATGCCTATGCTACAATGCCTACCACTTGCTTCATGCCTCCCAAATTGCCATGTCAAACCTCACCATGTCCTAGCAAACCGTTGATTGGCTATGTTACCGCTTTGCTCAGCCCCTCTTATAGTGTTGCTAGTTACAGGTGAAGATCGGAGACCGTTCCTTGTTGGAACATTATTTTCTTGTTGGGATATCATTATATTATCTTGTTATCTTAATGCATCTATATACTTGGTAAAGGGTGGAAGGCTCGGCCTTTTGCCTAGTGTTTTGTTCCACTCTTGCCGCCCTAGTTTCCGTCATATCGGTGTTATGTTCCCTTATGTGGTTGGGTGATAATGGGAACCCCTTGACAGTTCGCCTTGAATAAAGCTTTTCCAGCAATGCCCAACCTTGGTTTTACCATTTGCCACCTAGCCTCTTTTTCCCTTGGGTTTCTAGAGCCCAAGGGTCATCTTATTAAAAAAAACCCGGACCAGTGCTCCTCTGAGTGTTGGTCCACCTCGCCAGCTGCCGGTGGCTACCAGGGGCAACTCTGGGCTGGCCTACCGGAAGTTTGGACAATCTGAGTGTGCCTTGAGAACGAGATATGTGCAGCTCCTATCGGGATTTGTCGGCACATTCGGGCGGTGTTGCTGGATTTGTTTTAACTTGTCGAAGTGTCTTGTAGAACCGGGATACCGAGTCTGATCGGAATGTCTCGGGAGAAGGTATATCCTTCGTTGACCGTGAGAGCTTGTCATGGGCTAAGTTGGGACTCCCCTGCAGGGATTTGAACTTTCGAAAGCCGTGCCCGCGGTTATGGGCAGATGGGAATTTGTTAATGTCCGGTTGTAGATAACTTGAACCTTAACTTAATTAAAATGAATCAACTGTGTGTGTTACCGTGATGGTTTCTTCTCGGCGGAGTCCGGGAAGTGAACACGGTGTTGGAGTAATGTTTGCCGCAGGTTGTTCTCTAGTTATTTGATCACGCTTTGCCTTCTCTTCTCGCTCTCATTTGCGAATAGGTTAGCCACCATATATGCTAGTCGCTTGCTGCAGCTCCACTTATTACCTTGCCTTACCTATAAGCTTAAATAGACTTGATCACGAGGGTGCGAGATTGCTGAGTCCCTGTGGCTCACAGTTTACTTCCAAACCATATGCAGCGCCTGATGACTCTGTTCTAGATGACGCACTTGAGCTCAAGTGGGAGTTTGATGATGACTCACGCCGTTACTATGTGTCTTTCCCTGATGATCAGTAGTGGTTCCTAGTTGGGGCGATCGGGACCGTGTCGCATGTTGGGTTCATCTTTTATTTTGGCACCGTAGTCGGGCCATGAGTGATTGGATGATGTAATGCTATTTATGTACTTTGCTTGACGTGGCGAGTGTAATCCAACTATGTTCCTTCCCCTTTTATTATTTATATTACATGGGATGTTGTGAAGATTTCCTAACTTGTGACATTGCTTTCAATGCGGTTATGCCTCTAAGTCGTGCTTCGACACGTAGGAGATATAGCCGCATCGAGGGCGTTACACTTGGGCATCCCCAATCTTGAGTTCTTGTGTCTCCTTAATTCCTTTTATATCATGGTTTCCCTAAATCTTAAAAACTTCATCCACACAAAACTCAACAAGAACTCGTGAGATACGTTAGTATAAATCATTGCAAAACCACATCTGTCTCTACTGTAGCAAATCACTTATTATTTAACATTGCATACTAAATGCTTCTGCATATTTAATACTCCTATCCGTAAATAGAATCATTAAACAAGCAAACATATGCAAACAATGCAACCATAACAGCAATCTGCCAAAACAGTACAATCTGTAAGAATGCAAGAACAATCATGCTTCTGTAACTCCAAAAATTCTAAAAATTTACCACACTGTAGAAAATTTATCAGAGCTTATTTTTCAAAAAGTTTCGACATTTTACCACATTCTAACTTTTCTCGGGAATTTTTGCAACAGCGATAAACTTTCTGTTTTGAAACAGCAACATGTAGACTTGCAAAATAAGCAAGGTAATGGCTATCCTTGACATTTTCATTGAAAAGAAAGATGTAAAACATTATTCTAAATAACAGCAAGGAAATCCTAACAAAAGAAAATGACGCTCCAAGCAAAACACATATCATGTGACGAATAAAAAAGTAGCTCCAAGTGAGGTTACCGATAATGTTGGAGATGAAAGAGGGGATGCCTTATGGGGCATCCCCGAGCTTAGTTGCTTGGATCTTCCTTGATTATTACTTTGGGGTGCCTTGGGCATACCCAAGCTTAGGGTCTTTTCACTCCTTATTGTTCTCCTCCTATTGACATCTCACCCAATTATTTATTGAGAAAGTCTCCTGCCCAAGAAGAGAATAATGTCTTGCAGGAGTATATGGAAGAAGATATTGATGAAACTGTGAGCTCATTGGATGAAAAAGATAATGAGGAGAGCGAAGAACAAAAGGAGGAACAACGGATTAGCTACCCGTGCCCACCTTCTAATGAGAGTAAATCTTCAACTCATACATTATTTAATTTCCCTTCATGCTTACCGAAGGATGAATGTTATTATAATTGCTATGATCCCATTGATTCATTTGAAATATCCCTTTTTGATGAACTAGATGCTTGCTATGCTTGTGGCCATGATGCCAATATGAATTATGTTGTGGTCATGATGCCAACATGAATTATGCTTATGGAGATGAACTTGCTATAGTTCCTTATGATAAGAATGAATTTTTGCTACAACACCCACACATGATAGTCCTATTATCTTTTTGAATTCTCCAAAGTACACAATATCAGAGAAGTTTGCTCTTATTAAGGATTATATTGATGGGTTGCATTTTGCTACTACGCATGATGATTTTGATTAATATAATATGCATGTGCTTGCTGCTCCTACTTGCAATTATTATGAGAGAGGAACTACATCTCCGCCTCTCTATGTTTCCAACATGATAAATTTGCAAGAAACTGTGTATGCTATGTATTGGGCTTTACTTTATGTACATGAATTGTTCTTGTATGATATGCCAATGCATAGGAAGATACTTGGACTTCGTCATTGCATGATATATGTTGCTTTGTGCTCACTATTAAATGCCAAATCATTGTTAATTAAATTTGGCTTTGATATACCTTGGGATCTGGGTGGATTCATTACTTGAGCACTTTATGCCTAGCTTAATGGCTTTAAAGAAAGCACTGCCAGAGAGACAACCCAGAAGTTTTAGTGAGTCATTTATTTCTATTGAGTGCTTTTATAAAAAACAAAAAATATAGAGGGGGACTTAAAACTTTACAAAAATAAAAATGAAAGTGAGAGGGACGAGCATTGTGAAAGTGGGAGCTAGCCTTGAACTTTGTTCATGCCCATGGAAACTTTGTGAATCTTAATTATAGAGACTTTTTTATAAAAATTATTATCCCCTTGTACAAATCCTTTGTATGGTAAAATTATTGCGCCAAGATTTGCCTTTAGGATGAGTAGATTGCCAAATACTCGTAGTATTATTCTTGTCAAATAGCTTCATACTCGTTGACAAAATTTATTCGCAGTATTATTTTCGCAAAGTACTCGTAGTTTTATTCTTGCCAAATATCTTCATACATGTTTCTGGTAAAGCAAATGTTAAATTGTTCATAGAGTTGTATCGGTGGGCGATAGAACTTGGGGGAATATTTGTTCTACCTTTAGCTCCTCGTTGGATTCGACACTCTTATTTATCGAAGAAGGCTACAAATGATCCCCTATACTTGTGGGTTATCAAGACCTTTTTTTGGTACCGTTGCCGGGGAGCAATAGCATGAGGTGAATATTCTCGTGTGTGCTTGTTTGCTTTATCACTAATTAGTTTTTATTTTCTCTTCTAAGTTGGTCTCTATCTTTAGTTATGGATATGGAACACGAAACACCAAAAAAATTAGTTGTAGTTACTACTCATGGAGATGGGGAACCTCCTAAAACCCTAGATGCTTGTTATGTGAAAGATATTATGCACTGCTATGATAATCATGAGAAAACCCCATTCAACTATATAATGTGAGTAATGTTGGATCAACGTGAATACTTTAGGGATTATTGCTTGACACAAAAAGGGAAACTATTATGGGATCAAATTCATATGTTGCATTGGTATGCTTGGAATTTATGCTAGAGATATAATTATGCCAGAGAAATTTATGCCAAGATGAATTCTCCGCACCTTCCGTTTTCATGCAAATTTAATGATAATGAAACCTTGGCTTCTTATGCTAATGGTATATATGATTACTATGATGTGGAACGAATAGAAGACTTTGTTGCTTTTAAGGGTGCTTATGAAATTGAATCTTTGTTTGAAAAGTTTGAAGATTTTGACGACTCGGTTTATAGACCTTAAAATTTTGCTATCCTTAAATATTGCAATGATAATTATAAATACAATTCCGATATTGATGAATTTTATTGAGAAAATATCCGTTGTCCAAGAATAGACTAATATTTTGCAGGAGTCTATGGAAGAAGGAATTTATGAAACTGTGAGCACATTGGATGAAAAAGATGATGAGGAGAGCGAAGAACAAAAGGAGCAAGAGCGGACTAGCTACCCGTGCCCACCTTCTAATGAGAGTAACTCTTCAATGCATACATTGTTTAATGTCCCTTCATGGTTACCCAAGGATGAATGTTATGGTAATTGCTATGATCCCATTGATTCTTTTAAAATATCCCTTTTTGATGAACTTGATGCTTGCTATGCTTGTGGCCAAGATGCCAATATGAATTATGTTTATGGAGATGAACTTGCTATAGTTCCTTATGTTGAGAATGAAATTGTTGCTATTGCACCCACACATGATAGTCCTATTATCTTTTTGGATTCTCCCAACTACACTATATCAGAGAAGTTTGCTCTTATTAAGAATTACATTGATGGGTTGCCTTTTACAACTACACATGATGATTTTGATGAATATAATATGAATGTGCTTGCTGCTCCTACTTGCAATTATTATGAGAGAGGAACTACATCTCCGCCTCACTATGTTTCCGACAGGATAAAATTGCGAGAAACTTCTTATGCTATGTATTGGCCTTTACTTGATGTGCATGAATTGTTCTTATATGACATGTCGATGCATAGAAAGAGAGTTAGACTTCGTCATTGTATAATATATGTTGCTTTGTGCTCACTACTAAATGCAAAGTCATTATTAATTAAAATTGGCTTTGATATACCTTGGGATCCAGGTGGATCCATTACTTGATCACTTTATGCCCAACTTAATGGATTTAAAGGAAGCGCTGCCAGGGAGACAACCCGGATGTTTTAGAGAGTCATTTATTTCTGTTGAGTGCTTTTATAAATTTTAAAAAATATAGAGGGGAACTTAAAACTTCACAAAACGAAAACTGAAAGTGAGATAGTCGAGCACCGTGGAAGCGAGAGCTAGCCTTGAACTTTGTTCATGCCCATGGAAACTTTGTGAATCTTAATTACAGAAACTTTTCAACAAAAATAATTATCCCCTTGTACAATTCCATTGTATTATAAAAATACTGTGCCAAGATTTGCCTTTAGGATGTTTAGATTGCTTGTTGATATGTGTAGTGTAGAAACAAAAACTTTGGCTGTAGTGCCCAATTTTACATTTTTTTACTGGAACATCTAAATCCTCTGAAACCTCTTGCACAGTCTTTCTGTACAAAACAAATTCCTAATTTTTTCAGAATTTTTGGAGTACCAAAAGTATGGTGAATGTTCATATTACTACAGACTATCCTGTTTAAGACATATTCTGTTTTTGATGCATTCACTACTACAGGATGCTGCTAACGCGACACTACGATCAGAGACCCTTTGAGAAACTGTGCACAATGCAATAATCACAAACGGTATTGTATGAAAACCGTCAGAAATGTATAAAACGTTTGTGATGACGGATGCATGAAACATGGTTCAGGTTTTATTTGCATGTGCAATGAAGCGCATACGGTTCAGTTCAATGAACTGTTTGCAATGAGGAGGAACAAAAGAAACGGGTAGCCAGATGAAGGTGTGTGCGATACACAGCATACGGTTCACTCGGAGGAACTGTTTGTGATTAGGCAACACAAAAGAAACGGTGAGCCAGATCAAAGGTGTGTGGGATATACGGCATGCGGTTCACTTAGATGAACTGCTTGCGTTGAGACATGTGTGTGATAGGCAGCAAACATGTATGTAATCAGAAATGTGTGTGACGACCGATAATAACATAGACGGTTGCTGCTAATAAGACGTGTGTGTTGTGCGATGGGATTGCATATAGAACAATAACATACACACACACACACACTTATAAGTACATGCTTGCATAGCCAAATTAAACATCCACTTACATAGGTGGCTACTACAACCATGGCATTTGCACACACCAAAGTAAACTATTACATGCATAAGTACATAGGTGGCTACTACACACATGACATTTCCACACACACCATTAAAGTAAACTATATATTACATGCATGATTAACTAGCATAAATGATCATCTGATCATCATCTACTTCTTGTGACGCTTGCTCTGCTTGTGGCTCGATCCGGGCTCGTCGATTTAGGTAACGAGGCACTTCCTCGTGTCAACGATCCGCATGTGCATCTCATAGAATGTGTACATGCTCTTGGCTACGAACCTAAGGTGAGGTTCATCCAGTTGCCGCATCCAGGCCTTGTTCCAAGATACATGACTTGTTTTCTGGGCATCCTGCTTCATCTTTTCGTAGTAGCGGTCGATGATGGCCGAGGCGAGTTCGACCAGGGAGTCCTGCTTCGTGCTGCCACAGACCCTGTAGTGGTCACGGATTTCGACAAGTTTCTTGCAGGCCAAGCCCATAACACTGAGCGCTTTTACATCATCTTTGGTTTCCACCATGGTGAACATGTAGTCGGTGCTGTTGACAAACCTGTTGAAACGGTCGCAAGGCTCTATGGCCATGCAGTAGTGGTAGATGAGGACATAATGGCGCATGCACAACTGGGCGACGGCAACCTTCTGATCTATGCCGGGACGACCGACGGTGTACTGGAGGTCGATGCTGACCACCTTGTACTTGTCTCCAGCAAGCAACTACTGAACGCTGTTGATGTACTCGACCACCATGGCCGGGTCGATGGTGTACACCACCGAGAGATCCGTCTCCCTCGCGTGGGTCTCCACTCTATGCTCGCCGAACTCCATTGGAGTGCCACCGGACATTGCATATCTATGTGTCGTCGTGGGTGTGCTTGTTGTGTTGTGGGGCGCGATTGAAAGGTTGAAGAGACTAAGGTTATAATGGCCGCGGGAATTAAAGGGGAAGCCGGACGGCCAGGAATATCGACCGCCCGTAATGACAGTTCTAATTTGCAGCGCATAACTCCATCGTGCCGCACGTAACTGCATAGCGTGGCTACGTGCGTGGCGCAACCGCATGCATATGGGCCCCCCGACGTGATCGTGTGCACGCCCAACCGCTGGCAGAGCGCGCGCGGAGGTATGCAAGTAGAGCGCTCCATGGTCGCCTCAAGGAAAAGTTGTCCACAAGCCGAGTGCGCCGACGGACGCGTGCAGAGCGCGCCAACAGACGACAAAGCACGCCACGGTGCCTAACGGCGAGCAGAGCTTGCCGAGGGACGCGAGCAAAGGATGGCACGGTGATACGTGGCAAATAAGATGAACTGTGCGAGCGATGTTGGAGAAATCAAGCATGAATCAGATTAGAGTTGCATGTGGGATATGTGGCAGACAGTTGATCCATCAGAGTTGTTTGTGATGGAATAAGCCGTGTGTGTTGCGGGCAAACGCTTGATGGTGTATAACCTTAAATTTAACCAAAAATGTGTTAATGCATGTTTGAAAAATTGTATAGCTGGAAACTATGTTCAAATACGACTCCAACGATATAATCTATGGTGACATGCATTCGTATTTTATTAGTTAAATCCTACTTATTAACTGTATGTGTACATGCATTCGTATGTTATAAATCCTACATATAGTAGGTAATTAAATCGCAAACATTTTTTTATTAACTGTATGTGTACGTGTCCTCTCATCCTCCTCTCACATGTCTTGTCACCCCGCTGCCGTAGACGGCTTACAGTGCAAGCTTGCGCAGCGCGCGAGGGCATTCTTTTGGCCAAACGATGGCGCCAATGAATCGTTAGTGAGCCCGTTCCCACGCAACCTTGCAGGTTCCTGCGCAAGCTTCCCACCCGACTCGGTGAAATCCCCCAAAATCCCAATGCTTGCCGGCCTGCTATAAAAACCCTCATGGCCGGCGAGTCCTGTGTTGCATTTCCCCTCCCTCCTTGTAGCTTATCTCGTTTGCTTCTCCCACAATCACCAATGGCACCGGTCCATCATCATCGCTCAACCACTCCGCCGTCATCAGAGGACAGCTCCAGCTGGTAGGCTACACCGTGGCGGTGGCGCAGTCCCTGGTGTAGTGTAGTGCGCGTGGCATCCTTGTTGGGTGTGCGCGGAACACCCACCACACGCTCAAGCGCCGCTGCCCGTCAGCAGCTGTTGCCGACCGCCGTAGCGGCCACACCATCGTCAAAAGCCAGGGCCATCTCCCGCTCTGCTGCCGCGACCCGAAGGCGGAGGTGTCCGTCGTGGCCGCCACCCCACTGCCGGCCACCGTGGCCATCACCCGCTCCACCACCGCGGCCCAAAGGAGGGAGGTGGTGGCCGTGGCCACCTGCCATCGTCAGCCACCATGGCCGCCAGCCCACCATCAACCGCTGGGATCATCACCCACTCCGCCACCGCCGCCTGAAGGAGGGAGTGCTACCTCTTGAGCATGCATTGGTTTTCCCTTGAAGAGGAAAGGGTGATGCAGAAATGTAGCGTAAGTATTTCCCTCGGTTTTTGAGAACCAAGGTATCAATCAAGTAGCAGACTACACGCAAGTCTCCTAGTACCTAGACAAACAAATAAGAACCTTGCAACCAATGCTATAAAGGGGTTGTCAATCCCTTCACGGCCACTTGCAAAATTGAGATCTGATAAAGATAATAAGATAAATATTTTTTGGTATTTTGTTGTATACATTGGAAAGAAAAGATTGCAAAATAAAGAGTAAACTAGAATTGTAGATCGGAAACTTATATGATGTAAAGTAGACCCGGGGGCCATATGTTTCACTAGGGGCTTCTCTCAAGATAGCATATATTACGGTGGGTGAACAAATTATGGCCGAGCAATTGATAGAAAAGAGCATAGTTAAGAGAATATCTAGGCATGATCATAAACATAGGCATCACGTCCGTGTCAAGTAGACCAAAACGATTCTGCGTCTACTACTATTACTCCACACATCGACCGCTATCCAGCATGCATCTAGAGTATTAAGTTCATAAGAATAGAGTAATGCATTAGGCAACATGACAAGATGTAGAGGGATAAACTCAAGCAATATGATATAAAACCCATCTTTTTATCCTAGATGGCAACAATACAATACGTGTCGGTTCCCTTTCTATCACTGGGATCAAGCACCGCAAGATTGAACCCAAAGCTAAGCACTTCTCCCATTGCAAGAAAGATTAATCTAGTAGGCCAAACCAAACTGATAATTCGAAGAGACTTGCAAAGATATCAAATCATGCATATAAGAAACCAGAGAAGAATCAAATATTGTTCATAGATAATCTTGATCATAAACCACAATTCATCGGATCTCGGCAAACACACCGCAAAAAGTATTACATAGAATAGATCTCTAATAACATCGAGGAGACTTTGTATTGAGAACCAAAGAGAGAGAAGAAGCCATCTAGCTAATAACTATGGACGCGAAGGTCTGTGGTAAACTACTCACACATCATCGGAGAGGCTATGGTGTTGATGTAGAAGCCCTCCATGATTGAATCCCCCTCCGGTAGATCGTCGGAAAAGGTCCCCAGAAGGGATCTCATGGGTACAAAAGGTTGCAGCGGTGGAAAAGTGGTTTCATGGCTCCCCTGGATGTTTTCAGGGTATAAGAGTATATCTAGGCGAAAGAAGTAGGTCAGTGGAGCTCCGTGGGGCCCACGAGGGTGGGGGGACGCCTACCCCCCTCCGCGCGCCGCCCTAGCTCGTGGCCGCCTTGTTGCTTCCTTGACCTCCAATCCAAGTCTCCTGGATTGCATTTGTTCCAAAAAAGATCCTCGCGAAGGTTTTGTTCCATTTGATATTCCTTTTCTGCGAAACACTGAAATAGGCAAGAAAACAGCAATTTGCACTGGGCCTTCGGTTAATAGGTTAGTCCCGCAAATAATATAAAAGTGCATATTTAATCCCATTAAGCATCCAAATCAGATAATATAATAGCATGGAACAATCAAAAATTATAGATACGTTGGAGACATATCAAGCATCCTCAAGCTTAATTCTGCTCGTCCTCGAGTAGGTAAATGATAAAAACAGAATTTTTGATGGGGAATGCTACCTAACATAATTTTCAATGTAATTTTCTTTATTGTGGCATGAATATTGAGATCCGAAAAATTCAAGACAAAAGTTTAATATTGACATAAAAACAATAATACTTCAAGCATACTAACCATGCAATTATGTCTTCTCAAAATAACATGGCCAAAGAAAGCTATCCCTACAAAATCATATAGTCTGGCTATGCTCTATTTTCATCACACGAAATATTTAAATCATGCACAACCTCGATGACAGGCCAAGCAATTGTTTCATATTTTTGATGTTCTCAAACTTTTTCAATCTTCACGCAATACATGAGCGTGAGCCATGCATATAGCACTATAGGTGGAATAGAATTTATTCCTTTGCCCCCATTTCCTTGTTTTCAGGCCTTTCCAAAGCAGTTCACTGATGATTACCTCTCAAACCACCTGTATGGTCAGGAGGCGAGGAAGGTATTCATACAACACCCACGGTTCAATATTGAAGTGTTCCTGAAGAGGACGAAGGATGGACGGTCAATCATCCATAGGCATTGACCTAAAGTTACAAAGACCTTCAACATCAATGAAGGCTCTATATTCGCCTTCTGCTTCAGCAGTTTTCCAGATGAGATACATCTGTCTATGCACCGTCTATGATGCTAATTTCGAAAGGTTATAGATGTTGCATGTGAAACTTGGTCCTCGTGTAGTTGTGTAATGGGGTAGCTGAGTGCTGAAACTATATGATGTTGTACTCTGATGTATTTCAATTATGAAAATGAAATATATTGTGTGCTTAATATGAACTGTCAATTAGATTAATAAATGGATTATGAATAATCGGATAATTAGCCTGCTAATTGGGTTTTGCTATTGCAAACAGTTGTTCAAAAAATACCAGGGGCGATGACCTCGGGCGACGCACACAGTTTCTAGGAATAAACCGTGTTAGTTTAATGAACAATCACACACGATTTTCTCTTGAAAATTGTTTGCGTTAGGCCACATTGCGCAAACGTTTACCACATGATAACTGTGTGTGATGGACAGCCTTTGCCACACAGTTTGTTCACGGAACGTGTGTGATATATTCAATAACACAAGCGATTTAACGGGAAAAATTGTGTGTGATGTACATGTGAACGGAAATGTTTTCCTTGGAGCGACTGTGTGGGATGTACATATGAACGGAAACGTTTAGCGGGGACTGACTGTGTGGGATGTACTTGCGACTGGAAACAATTTCGCCGTATAATTGTATATTTTTAGCTCTACTGTACGTATTTCCGTATTTGGGTGCTCGCCGGTCGCACACGACCTCATTTTGACGAACGTGTGTGCCAGGAGAGCATATCCCCGACGGTTTCTAGTTCATTTGGGAAGGACCCCCCTATCACCCACACTCACTTTGCGACGGTTCCAAATGCCGTCGCGGAAAGGGGTTAAAAAATGTTTGTTTAGGAGCTCATTGTACTAGTGATTGTTTTTCTCGTTTTTATCAAACTATCGATTTTTATCGGTAGTATAAGCCATGGAAAAGTTATATTATAGTAGCTACAATGCAAAAACAAAATATGAATTAGTTTGCAATAGTACTTAGAGTAGTGATTTGCTTTATTATACTAACAAATCTTACTGAGCTTTTTGTTGAGTTTTGTGTGGATGAAGTGATCAAAGATCGAGGAGGTCTCCATATGAGGAGAAGGAGGAGAGGCAAGAGATCAAGCTTGGGGATGCCCAAGGCACCCCAAGTAAATATTCAAGGAGACTCAAGCGTCTAAGCTTGGGGATGCCCCGGAAGGCATCCCATCTTTCTTCAACAAGTATCGGCATGTTTTTGTTTTCGTTTTGTTCATGCGATATGTGTAAATCTTGGAGCGTCTTCTGTGTTTATTTTTCATTTTTCTTTTATGCACCATGCTGGTATGAGATAGTCCATGGTTGATTTATAGAATGCTCATTGCACTTCACTTATATCTTTTGAGTATGGCTTTGTAGAATGCTTCATGTGCTTCACTTATATCATTTGAAGTTTGGATTGCCTTTTTCTCTACACATAAAAAACCGTTATTTATAGTATGCTCTCTTGCTTCACTTATATTTATTAGAGCATGATCTTTTGTAGAAAGAATTAAACTCTCATGTTTCACCTGTATCTATTTAGAGAGTCAACAGGAATTGGTCAATTGCATGGTTAGTCATAAAATCCTACATAAAACTTATGGATCACTGAATATGACATGTTTGATTCCTCACAATAGTTTTGCGATATAGAGATGGAATATGTGGGAGGTACTAGTAAATGGTTGTGTTCATTAAGAATATTGGTGTTAAGGTTTGTGATTCCCAAAGCGTGCACGTATAGTCTCTCGTTATGCTACGATATTGGAGCATGATTTATTATTGATTGTCTTCCTTATGAGTGGCGGTCGGGGACGAGCGATGGACTTTTCCTACCAATCTATCCCCCCAGGGGCATGCGTATTAGTAATTTGCTTCGAGGGCTAATAAACTTTTACAATAAGTATATGAGCTCTTTATGACTAATGTGAGTCCATGGATTATACGCACCCTTACCTTTCCGCAATTTGCTATCCTCTACGGTACCGTGCATCGCCCTTTCTCACATCGAGACGTGGTGCAAACTTTGCAGGTGCATCCAAACCTCGTGATATGATACGCTCTATGGCCATTATATCTTCCTCAAAACAGCCACCATACCTACCTATTATGGCTTTTCTATGGCCATTCCGAGATATATTGCCATGCAACTTCCACCGCTTCTTTTTGATGACTTGAGCATTCATTGTCATATTGCTTTGCATGATCATATAGCTGACATAGCAGTTGTGGCTCAGCCACCATTCATCATTTTTCATACATGTTACACTAGATCATTGCACATCCTGGTACATGCCAGAGGCATTCATATAGAGTCATACTTTGTCATAGGTATCGAATTGTAATTTTTATTTCTTTTGAGCTATAAGTAAATAGAAGTGTGATGATCATCATTATTCATTTTTAGAGCAGTGCCCCAGTGAGGAAAGGATGATGGAGACTATCATTCCCCCACAAGTCGGGATGAGACTCCGGAAAATGAGAGAGAAAAAAAGAAAAAAAGAAAAAATAAACAAAGAGAGAAGGGGCATTGTTAGTATCATTTACCAAATTTGTGCTTCAAAGTAGCACCATGTTTTTCATGAATCTCCTATGTTGTCACTTTCATATACTGGTGGGAATTATTCATTATAGTATTAGATGCACACCCACTTAGTTTCATATTGAGCTTTCACACACTTATAGCTCTTAGTTAATTCATTGCATGGCAATTCCTACTCCTCGCATTGATAACAATTGATGGGCATCTCCATAGCCCATTGGTTAGCCATGTCGATGTGAGACTTTCTTACTTTTTGTCTTCTCTATATTTACCCATATCATCATACTCTATTCCACCCGTAGTGCTATATCCATGGCTTGCACTCATGTATTGCATGAGGGTTGAAAAAGCTGAAGCGCGTTAAAAAGTATGAACCAATTTCTTGGCTTGCATCAGGGTTGTGCATGATAAATACTTTCTGTTAAGAAGACAGAGGATGACAAAACTATATGATTTTGTAGGGATAGCTTTCTTTAGCGTTGATATTTTGAAAGACATGATTGTTTGTTGGGATGCGTGAGTATTGACATCTTTATGTCAAATTATAGACTGTTGCTTTGAATCACTTATGTCTTAATATGCATGCCATGATTAGATATATGATCAAGTTTATGCTAGGCAGCATTCCACATCAAAAATTATCTTTTTTATCATTTACCTACTTGAGGACGAGCAGGAATTAAGCTTGGGGATGCTGATACGTCTCCATCGTATCTATAATTTTTTATTGTTTCATGCCAATATTATACAACTTTCACATATTTTGGTGACTTTTTATATGATTTATTGGACTAACCTATTGATCCAGTGCCCAGTGATAGTTCCTGTTTTTGTATGTTTTTTGTGTCGCAGAAAATCCGTATCAAACAAAGTCCAAATGCAATAGAATTTTATGGAGATTTATTTTGGAATATATGTGATTTTTGGGACTTGGAATCAATGCAAACGGAGGCCCACACAGCCCACAAGACACTAGGGCATGCCCCAGGCCCCTGGCGCGTGGTGGTGGGTTGTGCCCTCCTCGAACGTCGGTTGGAGCTCTACTTCGGGTGCAAGGGAGTAGTCTTGCTCATAGCGGAGCCATACACGAAGCATGGCTAGGACCACCCCGAGTCGTCCATTCTGCGTGTCGGTGTACAAAAAAAGGGGTGCACTTTTTGTACCCCTATAACTGTGCACGGGCAGTCAGAGCCGCGGGCACCACCACACCAAGCAAGGCAAGGGAGGCGAGCCAGGGTAAGACCGAAGGTCAAGGGAACTAGGACGACGCCAAGGCCAAAACCATGAAGAAAAAAGGAGACGAAGAGGACTCCCCGGCAAGAACCTTGTCGGGAGACAGTTTTAGCAACCCCGGCAAGACCCTTGCCGCGGCAACTCGCCCCACGCCTACGGAGCAAATCACCCTTGAGTCCACTGCCCCCATGGGGCAAGGATTCGGGAGACATCCCCGTGGTGGCATGCAGATCTTTGTGAAGACATTCAAGATCAGATACGTACAATAGAAGATGACGACCCTTGGCGGTATCCCAGTCGAGGAAGACCACAAGGCCCCCGGCATGCGCCTTGTCGGGGATGACAGCAGGCGCCCCAGTAAGACCCATGCCAGGGCCACGGCAAGGCCCTTGTCAAGAACATCCACAGAGCCACCATCAGGCCCACGCCGACTAAACCTCCACCATCGTACGCATGCGGCTACCGACCCAACCAGCTGGGCAGGCACCTACGTGGCGGCATGCAGATCTTCATGAAGACCCTCCACTGCGCCACCTCAGCTGCCTGCCTACCTACATGGACGATGGACGAGACAGGTTTATCCCCCGTCCCCGATAAAGCAAGGACACCTAAGAAAGACGCATTAAATGCGCCTTGTCATGTAATGCGAGGGATAACCTCGCATCACTGTACCCTTTCCACCTCCTGCGTGCCACTGTGGCAACCCCTTTTTCTATAAAAGGAGGCCCGAGGCGACCAGGAGGAGGATTCGGCTTTTTGGAGCTCCTAATGCCCCAGAGCTAGCTCAAGAACATGAATATACATCCACCAAAGCAGCAGTAGGGTTTTATGCATCCTCGCGGCCCGAACCTGGATAAACAAACTATGTACTATCTGTTTGATCCGCTCTTCTCATGACCCCGTGTCCCGTTAACCGTAGTAGGGATTCTTGTGATCCCATAGGTGTCGTTCCCACCGACATCTTTGGCGCGCCGGGTAGGGGGCGCAGTTGTGAGAATCGGCTTTAGCAGTTAGTTCGACGCTTCTTTATCATCATGGCGCCCATGAAGAAGAAGACGGTGGCGGTTGGCCAGTCGGAAGCCGGATAGCCCGTCCCGACGCGGGCGAGTAGCGGACCGGTCGCAAAAAGGACCCGGGGCACTGCTCGCGAACACCAACAGCATCCCAGCAGCCGGAGTTTGGGAGGCGGCGATGTTTGTGCGCTTGGTAATGGGCCACACATCGCCAAATCCAAAGGCAGAGCCAAGCCCTCCACGGGTGGAGTGGGGCCTTCCAAGGTCATCGTCGCCCCACCCGAAGGCGACGCAAGGGCCTCCAAGACTCCCACGCCAGCGCCAACAGTGCGCTCCTCCCACGCAGCGTGCGACGAACGGCGTAATCACGCCGAAGATCCCGGGCGTCGCCGCGGGAAGAGCCCCAAGCGCCACTCCCGGGACGTAGAAGACCTGCCTGCTCGCCGAAGCGCTGGTGAAAACGGCATGCGACCGCGGGGTCAGGATAGAGCTCCTTCTCACATGGTCAGAAGTCGAAGCGCGTCGCGATCCGTGCAGGTTCCGCTGCCACCGACACCAGCAGAGGCCCTGGCGCGCGCGCAGTTGCTCCTCGACTTTCCTCCCACTACGGGGAAACTCGACGAATGGAGAGCCACCATCAGAAGCCTTGTTGCGGTGGCCAACAAAGACGAACCAAGTCCGGTGGGGCCCCCAGGTCAACGCTCCGATGGAGTCCCGCTCACCAGTGGCAGAAAAGCCGGCGGCACCGCGACCACGGTGCATTCACGTCTTCCCCATCCAGTACCGCAGACGCCGGCTCGTCGCGATGTCACGGGAAACGACATCTCCATAACGTCGTCTGACCCATGGACCCACTATGACCAGCGCCAAGTTCTTCAGGAACGAGCCCCTGAAGACGCTCGAACCACTATCAAGTGCCGGCGCGGGAGCGCGCCACCAGTCAGACAGGCGAGCAGGGCCTGCTACGAAGCACCCGGCCCCGGAGAGCCCTGGAGGCCTACCTTACGAGGTAGGCTGTCCAGCTTTTAGCCGTGAGCTGCGGCAGTTCCAGTGGCCCACTCACCGCACCTTCAAACCTGACGTTGGCGAAAAGTACAACGGCAAGACCGACCCGTCTGAGTTCCTCAGCATCTACACCATCGCGATGCAAGCTGCCGGAGCCCACGACGATAAGGTGCTTGCGAATTACTTTCCATTGGCTCTTAAACCCAACACCATGTCGTGGTTGATGCACTTGCCGGTAGACTCTATTTCCTCCTGGTCGGATTTGTGCCATGAGTTTGTGGGCGCCTTTACTAGAGGTCACCAAGCCCATGGCCAAGCAAGCGATCTGCACGTCATTCCCCAGAAGGGAGGCGAGAGTCTACGCAAGTATATACAGAGGTTCAGCCGGGTACAGTACAATATCCCTGATGTTCACCCTGCCGCCATCATCAGCGCGTTCCATCAGAACGTGCGTAACCGCAAGATGCGCGAAGAGCTGGCAATGAACAAGGTGAAAGATGTGGCAGAACTCTATGTTCTTGCTGACAGATGTGCCCGAGCTAAAGAGGGAAGGATGTACCCCGGCGAAGATGTCGGCGTGGAAACCAACTCCTCAGATGAGGATACTACCGCCCCGGCGAAGAAAGGCCGGCGCCAGAACAGGAAGCGCAAAGGTAAAGCCGTGCTTGCCATCGAGGGATCTGACAACGCCGGCTCTGCCAAGAAAACCAAGGCAGATGACCCCGGCAAGGAAATTGCCGGATGTGTCGCCTGCCGGGCCTTGGTGGCTGCCGAGAAGCCAGAAAATTCCGACAAGCAATACTGCAAGATCCATTGCACCAAAGGCCATGATCTCCAGAACTGCCGACAGGTTGAGCTCCTTGCTGAGAAGCAGAGGGCTGAATATGAGAGGCGGGACAAGGAGAAAGGCCAGGACGGTGCTGAGGGGTCCGACAAGAAGCGTGACGGCTAGGCGGGCCGTCGCGGCAAAGATAAACAGGAGGAGAGGCCCGCCCGGGCCGTGACAAAAAGCAGAAGATGATGATCGCGAAGAAGACGATGAGTCTGGTGACCAATAATTTCAGAAAGCTACAGAGGCCATGTGCGTCGATGGCGGCGCCTCGCTGCATACCTCTCACCGCCAGCTTAAACAGTGGGTGCATGAGATCACAGCGGCAGAGCCGTCGTTTGATGCCCAAAGGCTGCTGAAGTGGTCCAGCACACCTATCATTTTTGACACTGAGGATCATCCTAATCGCACTACTGTAGTCGGGTGCTTGCCATTGTTGGTTTCACCAACAATACACAACCTCAAGGTGACAAAGATGCTAGTCGATGGCGGGGCCGGTCTGAACTTAATCTCGCCTGCCATGATCGAGAAACTGCAGATTCCTGATGAAGACCTCGAAAAGACGGGCACGTTTCAGGGGGTCAACCCGGGAAGAAGTTAACCAAAGGGAAAGGTCACGTTGCCCGTGACTTTTGGGAGTGATCTGAACTATAGGACAGAAAGGATTGTGTTCGACGTTGCCAAGATCCCCTTGCCTTACAACGGGATCTTTGGCTGCCCAGCGCTGGCCAAGTTCACGGCGGTGTCACATTATGCCTACAACACCCTGAAGATGCCGGGGCCTGTGACGATCATCATCGTCCCATCAGACAAGAAGGATGCGCTAATTTGCGCTGACCAACTCTACCAACAAGCAGTTGCAGCAGCCGCCACTGCTAAGGCGCTTGCTCCTGCCGCTGGAGCCCCGGGAAGGAAAAAGAAGAAGACCGGTGAGACCTCAGGCACCCACTCGGGCAAGCGCACCTGTTCGGAGTGTAGCGCTCCCGTCGAGGACGTGCCAGAGAGCTCCACCGATAGAAACAAGAAGTCCAGGGCCACACCGCCGGGAACCAAGAAGGTTTCTGTCAAGGAGGACGGCACGAGAGGGGCTTTTACCATAAACTCCACCCTTGATGACAAATAGGCAGACGCGCTCGTCACCTTCCTGCGGGCGAATGTTGATCTATTTGCATGGCAAGCATCCCAGATCCCCGGCGTTCCCAGGGAGGTGATTGAGCACCACCTTGCTGTCTGTCCTCATGCGCGGCCCGTCAAGCAGAAGGTTAGAAAGCAAGCCTTGGAACGACAAGAGTTCATCACAAAGGAGATCCAGAAACTGGAAGCAGCGGGTTTGGTAAGAGGAGTGCTCCATCCAACATGGTTGGCCAATCCAGTGGTAGTGCGCAAGGCAAATGGGAAGTGGAGGTTGTGTATTGATTACACAGATATCAATAAGGCTTGTCCCAAAGACCCCTTCCCATTGCCGCGCATCGACCAGATTGTTGACTCCACGGCTGGGTGTGATCTGTTGTCATTCCTCGATGCCTACTCAGGCTACCACCAGATCTTCATGACAAGAGAAGACGAAGAGAAAACAACATTCGTCACCCCATGTGGTACGTATTGTTTCATACGGATGCCTTTCGGGTTGAAGAGTGCTGGTTCAACATTTGCAAGGGCGGTCCAGATTGGTTTTGAACCCCAGCTCCATAGAAATATGGAAGCTTATATGGATGATATAGTGGTCAAAACCAAGAACAGGGCAACCCTCATACCGGATTTACAAGAAACATTTGCAAACCTATGCAAGAGCAATCTCAAGCTGAACCCTGAGAAGTGCGTCTTCGGCGTCCCGTCCGGCAAGCTTCTTGGGTTCTTTGTGTCGCAGCGCGGGATAGAGGCCAATCCGGACAAGATCAAAGCTATAGAGCAGATTGAAGCACCCAAGCGAGTCAAGGATGTGCGTCGGCTTGCTGGTTGCGTTGCCGCCATGAGCAAGTTCATTTCCAAGTCCGCCGAGCGCGCCCTTCCCTTTTTCAAGATTTTGAAAAAGGCGGGCCCGATGGAGTGGACACCAGAAGCCGAAGCAGCATTGCAAGATTTGAAGAGGTACCTCTCCTCCGCGCCAATACTAGTTGCGCCTAGGACACGGGAACCGTTGCTACTATACTTGGTGGCAACGAACCAGTGGTTAGCGCCGCACTACTGGCGTAGAGAGAAATTGATGACGAGGTAATGGCAACGACAGAGCCCGATGCCACCGATGCAGAGACAACACAGCCAGTTGGAGTGCCGCCGAAGAAGAAAATGATGCAGCACCCGGTCCACTTTGTTAGTTCCCTCCTGCAGGGGGCTAGATCAAGGTAGTCCGGTGTGCAAAAACTGCTCTTCGGCCTTCTTATGGCCTCGAGGAAGCTGCATCACTACTTCCAGGCGCACGAAATCACTATCGTCGCTCGCCTCCCTCTGCAACGGATATTGCACAATCCAGACGCAACGGGAAGAATCGTAGAGTGGGCACTAGAACTGTCCAGCTTTGGCCTCAAGTTTGAGAGTACCTCGACGATTTAAAGCCGACTCCTGGCGGAGTTCGTTGCAGAATGGACCGCGACGCCTGACGAAGAAGCCCAAGAGACTGCTCTCCCCCGCAAGGAGGCAAGTTGCGACTGGATCATGTACTTTGATGGAGCTTTCTCCTTACAGGGCACCGGGGCTGGCGTACTGCTTGTCATGCCCACCGGAGAGCACCTCAAGTATGTGATCCAGATGCACTTCCCCAGGGAGGTGTCAACAAACAATACGGCTGAGTACGAAGGGCTGCTTGCCGGTCTTAGGATCGCGGCGGACCTCAGAATCAAGAACTCGTCGTCAGAGGTGACTCGCAACTTGTCGTCAAGCAAGTCAACAAGGATTACCAGAGCCCATTGATGAAGGCCTACGTCGATGAAGTGAGAAAGCTGGAGGAGCGTTTTGACGGTATACAGGCAGAATACGTTCCCCGAGCGGAGAATGACATCGCCGATTACCTGTCAAAACGCGCTGCCCTCAAGCTACCTGTGGAACCAGGTACCTTTGTGCTTCGGCTAACTTAGCCTTCCGTTGATCCATCAATAGAGCAGAACAAGAGGAGAAAATCAGGGCCCGACAAGTACTTTCCCGCCGAGCTCCCCGAAGCCGCCGGCAAGGATGTTGCCGGAGACACTGAGCCCACCACAAGACGGCTAGCTCCGACGGAGCATCAAGCTCGTGCCGTGGAGACAGCCGCTCCTATAGCGGAGGAAATGCCTTTAGTCCTCGCCATCAAGCCCCAGGCTCCAGCATGGGCACAGCATACCGTCCGATTCCTCCAAACAAGGGAACTTCCTGAGGAGCAGGAAGAAGCGGAAAAAGTATCCCGTCGCTCTACTATGTACCAGTTCGTCCATGACGTCCTGTACAGAAAGAGGCCGAACGGTGTGAAATTGAAGTGTATCCCTCGAGAGCAAGGACTGGGGCTGTTGGCGGAGATACATGGAGGCATATGTGGATCCCACATAGGGTTGAGGGCCCTTGTCGGCAAAGCATTTTGGCAAGGCTTCCTCTGGCCCACCGCCCTCCAGGATGCAACGACACTAGTCACCAGGTGTGAAGCGTGTCAGTTCCATTCAAAGAAGCTTCATCAGCCAGCTCAAGCCCTTCAAACCATTCCTCTCTCCTGGCCTTTCTCGGTTTGGAGGCTCGACATACTGGGCCCTTTCCCCCATGCTGTTGGGGGCTTTGAGTACTTGTACGTTGCAATCGACAAGTTCACAAAGTGGCCAGAAGTGGAAGCAGTGAGGAAGGTCACAGCACAGTCAGCCGTCAAGTTCTTCAAAGGACTGGTGTGCTGTTTTGGTGTACCCAATAGGGTCATCACTGACAATGGCACGCAGTTCACAAGCCACACCTTCATGCAATATATTCAAGACCTCGGCAGCAAGGTCTGTTTCGCTTCCGTTGCTCACCCACAAAGCAATGGTCAAGCTGAGAGGGCAAATGCTGAAGTACTGCGAGGCCTGAGGACAAAGACCTTTGACAGACTGCACAAGAGTAGAAGGCGCTAGATTGATGAATTGTCGGCGGTTCTTTGGTCAATCAGAATGACACCAAATCGAGCCACCAGCCAGACACCCTTTGCCCTGGTATACGGGGCAGAAGCAGTTGTCCCCATGGAACTCATATACGGGTCACCTCGAGTACTCACTTACGACGAGCTTGAGCAAGAGCAATTGCGGCAAGATGACGCAACGCTCCTTGAGGAAGATCGTCTTCGGGCGGCTGTGATAGCAGCGTGCTACCAGCAAGCCTTGCGCCGCTACCATAGCCGCAAGGTTCATGCCCGAAGCTTTGAGGAAGGCAACCTTGTTCTTCAGCGCATTCAATCGGCCAAGAATTCCAACAAGTTGACGCCAAAGTGGGAAGGCCCTTATCGCGTAATACGAGTCACCAGGCCCGGCGCAGTCCGCCTGGAGACCGAATATGACATTCCGGTGAGTAACTCCTGGAACATTGAGCATCTTCGCAAGTTTTACCCGTGAGGCGCGGCTTGCCAGGCCCCTCGGCAAACCACCTTTTGTACGAGCCTTGCCGATGACGCATGTAACCCTTTGTACAAAGCTAGGCGCAGACCCTGAGCATAAATAAATGAAGCGCTAGTGCCCTAAGTTATAGCATGCATGCTAGGTCGAGTGTCGTCCTTGGTTAGGGTTGATAGTTCTTAGCGGCGACTAACCCCTAGCTTAGAGGTCGAGTGTGCGTGTCTTTGTCTTTATTTTGTCTTGTTTGGTTCATAGGACACACAGATATCCTTGCCAAACCACTTGGGGAGAAAAAGGAACAAACCAGCATCTAGGCCCCGGCAAGCCAGTATTGCCGGGGGCTGTAAGAGCAAAGATTCACCCACGGTAAACCAGGGTTGCCGGGGGCTGCAGCTTCAGATAAGTTCTTCATCCCTTATCATGCATTCCATTGGACTAAGGTATGTGAAACCTCGTTTTTCCTTAAGCTACCGTGCTCCCATAACTCTAGGCCCTAGGGCTCATTCTTGGAACCAAGTTTGGTCGTAGTCGCGGCAGCGAAAGGATGAAACAAGGAGCCTGAACCCGCCTCATCCCTGCCTCCGCCAAAGGCGTGAGAACGGTCGAGCGAAGTGGGGAGACAGCAAGGCCTATTGCTGGGCGAGAAAATGTTTATCTTAGAGATATCAAGGATTTACTCCTTGTCGTGGGTTCCACCCGCAAACAAATGACCCGGCAAGCATCCCTTTTTCATTAAAAACATTCCACTCAGATACAGTCCGTAGGGAATGAAAAACATGAATGAAGGGATTACAAGTTTTAAATTCAACAAAGGTCCGAAGGCTTACAAACTAAAAAGAGATAAGGTGCCCGTAATCCCTTTCTTGTCCCTCTCCTCAGGAGGCAGGTCAAGGAGGCGAGAAGGGCAAAAGGAGCACCTAGGCGAGCTACGGGTGGCAGAAGACGCAGGGAGAACATCTTGGTGGTCGTCCAAAGGCTGGGTGGTGATGGCAGCGCCGGAAGCAGAGCTCGAAGATGAGGCGGCAGGACGTCAGTACGCGTCGAAGGCGTCGGTGCCTGCGTATTCCAACTTGACGGCCTTGCCGCCCGCCCTCTTCCTCTTCCACAGCCTCCCAACGCCAGCCGCCCAAGGAGACGACCCCGAGAAGTTCAAGGAGCCGGCGACACGGATGATGGGGTCGCCGGTGCCGCACGGAGCGGCACCCGACACCTAGTCGGACCCGTCATCCTGCCGCCTACCGCCCTCGTCGTCGCTGCCGCTATCCTCCTCGTCACTCCTGCCCGAGGAGGAGTCTTCACTATCAGAAGAGCTCTCCACGCAGCACCTTGTACGAGTCCCAAAGTGCCCGAAGACCTTGACGGAGAGAAGGCCACCCTCCATCAGCTTAAAATGGAGAGTGAGCCCCTCCGTCAAGCTGTGGATATGAGCAAACGTCTTTCATCCCCGACGAAGATACATCACATGAGGAGCGGGGAAGTCGACACGGACCCGCGTGCCACTGATCCCCCAGCCCCTCATGTGCAGCCGCAATGACTCCGGCGGATCCAGCTCCATCTCCCACGCAAATGGAGTCAGGGGACGAAGGCGACGGCGCGGCGGCCGGCGCAGCCAGACGAAGAACTCACAAGGGTCATCCCCAAGATGGCCCTCCATTGGAGGGGGAGCTCCTGGCGGAGGCGAGACCGGCGCGCCACCCCATCCTCCTCTTCCCCGAGCGCCCCGGCCTCGCCCCCTCCCCCTTTACCTCACGGCTGGCTCTGCCACCGCAGGCGCAGGAGAAGGAGGGTCGCGTTGTCGAGCGGCGACCCTCGCCGCCACCGTTGAAGGACCGGGATTCCCTCTCTCCATGACAGATGGAAGGGAGGAGCAGAAGCTGAAGGAAGAAGAAGATGAAAGAATGCGGGACGCCATCCCCCCTCCCGCTCTTTATAAAGGAGCGGCATTGGGGCTCGGCCACCTCGGTCGGCCAATCGAGATACGGAAGGCACAGGGAGCCAGGACCGACCCGCCGCCCCAACCAGCGACGGCCCGGTTTCCCGCTTCCACCGTTTGCCACCATAAGCGCATGGGAGACACGTGGCGGACGTGCAGAACCGAGGGGACGGGTGAGGCGACCTCTCCCCACCCCGTGATCGTGGGGAGTGGACGCCTTGAAGACCGCGCCTCAGCCCCATTCAGTAAATGGGCTGCGCCTCCACACCTCCCTCCGTTTATGGGGAAGGCGCAAACCGCCCCGTTACTACGACGTGACGCATGCGTGCAGAGACCAACTCCACGCATGCTGCCCACGTCAGGCCCACCTCCCCATGCCGCGCCACACGCGCGAGTCATGGGAAGCGCCGCGCGCGAAGAATCTTACCGTAGTAAAAACCGCCCTGCCTGCCCGCACACCGTTTCTGGGCCTGACCCGACAACGCATTGCGCTTATGTGTGGCCCAGGCCCGGGGGCTCCTGTCGGTGTACAAAAAGAGGGGTGTACTTTTTGTACCCCTATAACTGTGCACGGGCAGTCAGAGCCGCGGGCACCACCACACCAAGCAAGGAAAGGGAGGTGAGCTAGGGTAAGACCGAAGCTCAAGGGAACTAGGACGATGCCAAGGCCAAAACCACGAAGAACAAAGGAGATGAAACAGACTCCCCCGGCAAGATCCTTGCCGGGAGACAGTTTTAGCAACCCCTGCAAGACCCTTGCCACGACAACTCGCCCCACGCCTATGGAGCAAATCACCCTTGAGTCCACTGCCCCCAAGGGGCAAGGATTCGGGAGACATCCCCGTGGTGGCATGCAGATCTTTGTGAAGACATTCAAGATCAGATACGTACAATAGAAGATGACGACCCTTGGCAGGATCCCAGCCGAGGAAGACCACAAGGCCCCCGGCAAGCGCCTTGCCAGGGATGACAGCAGGCGCCCCGGCAAGGCCCTTGCCAGGAACATCCGCAGGGCCACCATCAGGCCCACACCGACTAAACCTCCACCACCGTACGCATGCGGCTGCCGACCCAACCAGCTAGGCAGGCACCTACATGGCGGCATGCAGATCTTCGTGAAGACCCTCCACTGCGCCACCTCAGTTGCCTGCCTACCTACATGGCATCACAGGCATCGCTGGCCAGGGCGCGTGTCGACACAAGAAGGAGCGGCGACGGACGAGACAGGTTTCTCCCCCGTCCCCAATAAAGCAAGGACACCAAAGCAAGATGCATTAAATGCACCTTGTCATCACTGTACCCTTTCCACCTCCTGCGTGCCACTGTGGCAACCCGTTTTTCTATAAAAGGAGGCCCGAGGCAACGAGGAGGAGGATTCGGCTTTTTGGAGCTCCTAATGCCCCAGAGCTAGCTCAAGAACAGGAATATACATCCACCAAAGCAGGAGTAGGGTTTTACGCATCCTCGCGGCCCGAACCTGGATAAACAAATTGTGTACTATTTGTTTGATCCGCTCTTCTCACGACCCCGCGTCCCGCTAACCGTAGTAGGGATTCTTGTGATCCCATAGGTGTCATTCCCACCGACACTGCGCCTTCCACAATGTACACAGCCACAACACCCATGATTGTCAAGAGCTCAGGGCCATCTGAGATGGACGCTTCGGTCGACGCCCCGAGCACAACGACTGGGGCTACGGCCGAGGAGGAGGAGGACGAAGTGGAGGGCGCCGGGACGACCGCGGCCCCCGCCAGGAGTGGCGCGACCGACCTCGTGAGGACCACTCGCAGGAACAGCCTCGTGAGGGCGCCTAGAGAGGCCAGCCTCGCGAGGGCCGTCCTCGGGGCAATCCTGGCCTCCCTCCACTGCCGCCACCACCAAGAAGGAATGACGACCATCATCAGGACAAGGGGGTTGGGGGCTTCCAGGAGCCGCGCGCTATCGCCTACATCTTGGGCGGAGCTCAGGCTCCAGCGTCCCAACGCATCTTCAAACAATTTGCTCGTGAGGTGAACGCAGCCCTCCCCAGGCTCAGGTGGTCCAAGTACGCCATCACCTTCAGCTCGGCGGACCAGCTCAAATGCGCGGCAACCGCCTGCGTGCTCCCGATGCTCTGTTCACCCGTCATCAGCAACATCCAAGTCACCAAGGCCGTCATCGACGGTGGCGCGGGGCTCAGTGTCCTGTCCATCGAGACGTTCGACATCCTTCAAGTGACCTACGATCAGCTATAGCCTACCAAGCCTTTTTCAGGAGGGACCGACGGCTCCACCACCTTGATAGGGCAGGTCCGCCTCCCTGTCACCTTCGGCCAGCGCGACAACTACCGCACCGAGCTCATCGACTTCGACGTTGCCCACATCCGTCTACCGTACAACGCCATCCTTGGGTATCCAGCATTGGCCAAGTTCATGGTAGTGACCCACCACAGCTACAACATCCTCAAGATGCCGAGAAGCGGCGGAATCATCACGGTCCCCTGCAAAGAAAGAGATGTGGTGTGCTCCCTCGAGCATGCCTTCTAGGCCACTGTGATCGAAGACCCAGATAACGCAGGTACACTGTACCCTCCTCAGGTCATCACCAAGAAGAAGAAGCAACTACTCTATACAGGGCATCAGGAGAGCGGCGTCTCCAGTAGCACCACCTCAGGATCCGCGCCCGCACCGGGAGCGTCTCCCTCCCTCGCATAGGAAGGCGCGTCCGGCGCCCTCCTTGGGCAAGGCTTGGGGGCTCTCTTCTGGAGGGTTTCAGACCTAGCCAACATCACGAGGGAGGCGCTTGGGCACCACGTGGAGGCGTGCTTCGTTGCACGCTTCCCTTAAGAGGGCGCTGGGCGAGGAGCGCCCGGTGCTCAGGAATTCATCAGTAAGACCACCAGGAGCTTCAAAAGCAAGGACCATGTGAGGCGACCGTCGCCCACCACCCGGCGCAGCTCCCCATCCTGGCGAGGATGGTGGGCTGCACATCTGCGTTGACATCCCAGGGCTCAACAGGGTCGCATCTCAGAAGCGCTTCTGGCCTTCGCTCGCTGGCCAGTGCGAGGGTCCACCTCACAGCTATGTTTGCATGCCGTTTGGCTTGCCGAACGCGGCTGTCGCCTACCAGCATCATCTCCGGAGCACCCTGGCGGCTCAGGAGCTGAGGGATCACGCAATCCGGGCAGAGATGGCGATCTTCCTCAAGGAACCACCCGAGCCCCCAGAGCCTCCTGAGGCTCAGGGTTCTGGCGGCTCGTGAGGAGCGACTCTCCAGCATGCGTCATTAGCTACTTCAAAACTCCTTAGACAACGGTACCAGGTGACATTTTCCGGTTTACTCAGCTAGGAGCGCGCCTCGGGCTGCATCATTCCTAGGTCGCATGGGCTTTCCCTTGCGGCATGCATCTTTCTGCATCTTTAGCTTACTTTGCTGGGGGCACCCCTCGGGCTGCATCATCCCCAGGCCACTCGGGTCCGTCCTGGTGGCATGTATCATTCTTGCATCTATCTGAGCTAACCTGCCACTTTTCTTAAGTCGTTCTATGACTATCACCTGCTTATCTAATACCCCGCCCGCGGCCGCCCTCGTTATCACGGGAGCCGTCCACTGGTTGTCTTTCTTTAGGATCGCTAGCATTAGTAGGCTAGGCACGGCATCTGTGCTAGGGTCCGTCCCTGCAACATCAATAAACCCAACGACTGAGCTCTGTCTAGCGGGTCGGCCCCATTCACATCACCTCTTGGGGTCGTTGGTGTCAGGCCTCCTCATGTGACCACCTCAGGAAATTCGTCCGGCATAGGTTGCCTAACCATCTTGCAGGATCACTGAAGCCATCAAGAATCAAGACCAGGCGCAACCCACCTGGAGGTAGGGCCCTGTGAGTCCCGCGCTAGCTCACGGGTGCCCAGACACACCTCGTCTAACCCTGCCATGCAAGCCACGTGTCATGGCGGGGCTATACACGCCCCGGGGGCTCCACTCAGAGGGAGCCCTCACCCACGCACTAGTTGAAGCACCATGCTCCGCGCTGGCAGTCGACATGGTCGAGGAGCGGCTATGCCCATGCAAGTGTGGAAGCGCTATGCTTCGCGATGGTGATAAACAACTGAGGGCGGCCCCACGGCCGTACCAACCTCAGGGAGCCACCCGGCTCAGTGTCCAGCCTCACCGCAACGCTTTACCCTTGGGAGAGTCGCGCGAGGGGGCTGGGCACGGGGGCTACGCTCAGGTCCTGCCTAGTGTACGCCGCCTTTCCAGGTCCCTCGGACCTGGTCTTCACGCACCACTCCCGAGCAGGACCTCGGCAAGGACATGTATGAAGGTTGTTTGAGCGTCAAGGGGGACTCATGAGCATCGCGACTTAGGAGCCTAACTGGCCATGTAGCCCCTCGCTTCTTGGTCTGTCCCGGTGATCCGGACGACCCAATGGTGGTTGATGTATGCGAGGGGTCGGGCGCTGCCGACGTAGAACACCAAGGCCTACCTCAGCGGCTATTTGAGCATCAAGGGGGACTCCTGAGCATCGCGACTCAGGAGCCTAACTGGCCACATAGCCCCTCACTCATTGGTCCATACTGGTGATCCGGACGGCCCAATCGCGGCAGAGGTATGCATAGGGTTGGGCCCTGTCGACGTCAAACACCAAGGCCTACCATAGCGGTTCCTTCCCGTAGGATGTTCGCGCATCAAGGGGGACTCCTGAGCATCGCGACTCAGGAGCCTAACTAGCCACATAGCCCCTCACTCTTTGGTCCATTCTGGTGATCCGGACGGCCCAATGGTGGCTGAGGTATGTGCGGACTCGGGACCTGCCGACGTAGAGCATCAAGCAAACGGGAAGGAAACCGCGGAACCCAAATAAATTATTACACAACATGTTGGAGTTTTAATGCCTCCACAAGGCACGTCCCATGTCGCAGGAAATCTCACAAGAAAGTAAAACAAGATGGAGCACCGTTCTTCACCAGCAAGCCTACTCTTCAGCCTTGGGCACCGTCGTTAGGGAGCGCCTTCCCGCTAGCAGCGTCACCGTCGGCCATGTCGTCGGCCTCTGTCGCAAGGTCGGCAGGGCCGTAGGTTGAAGGCACAGGCTCGATGGCGAGGAACTTCTTCAACAAGGCCTCCACCTGGCCCTCCACGGATGTGGCAGCAGCTGCGTAGCGCCCCTCCTCCACGGGCTCGAGCAGCTCGTTGAGGTCGGCGTCGGGGTCACGAAGATGCAGGTGGGTGAAGATGCGCGTCAGAGCCAAAGAAGAAAGCGCACAGACTTACCCCTCCACCATGGGGACGATCCCGGTGATGACACCCTCGAGTGCCACGACAAGATAACGAAGCAGCTGGGCGGGGCCTTCATCGTCCGTCGCCAGCGGCTTCTCCAAGCCCTTCTCGTAGAGCGCCTTTAGTGCCTCGCGGGACCTCTCCTCAGGGACTTGAAGGCCACGCAGTCCTCGGCCAGAACCTTCGCCTTGGCCTCCAACTGGGATTTCTCTACTGCCATCTTCTTCTCCAGCTCTGCTAGGAGGCTGCGCTCCACGCCTGCGCCCTCGCCGATTACTCCAGCTCGGCGTCACGACTAACGACAACATCCTCTCGGACCTTCATCTTCTTCTCATCCACCTCGCGACCACGAGCCTCGGCCACGCGCTTGTTGCGCATGGTCTCCAGCTCGGCCTCCATCGACCGACAGTGCTTCTTGGCAGCCTCGGCATCCTTCAGCGCCACCTCACGGGCGGCCACGGCTTGTTCAGCGGCTCGCTTGTCCTCCTCGGCGGCTGCCACCGTCTGGCTCAGCGCCGCCCTGACAGACGCGTTGGACTGCAGCCAACAAGAGATAAGTTTGAGACACCCCGCCACCAGTCGGCGGTCGACGCCTTGGAGGTCATCCCAAAGCCGCGCCAGCATGGAAAGGGCCTCCTCCAAGCTGCCGGGCGGAGCGGAAGGATTGCAGAACAGCGATTCAACCAAAGGAGGAGGCTGCACCGTCGTCAAGACCTGCGAGCTGGAGATGACAGGAAGTGGAGCTAGGGGCTCCTGAACCCTAGTCGTGTCAATGGGAAAGCTGGGGATAGGCGCCTCCGAAGCCGGCTTGGCCGAGGAGACCTCCTTCTCCTGAGGCTTGTCCACTGGGCCTCGCGAGGACGATCAAGCGGGAGAAGTGTGGGCACCTTCACCGCCTTCCTGTACCAGAGGGGGTGCAGCTAGGCCAGGCTGCTGGGCAAGCGAGGATGTGCTCGCCCCCTCCCTCTTCTTCTTCTTTGCTGATAGCGCCGGCCTAGTAATGTAAGGGAGGAACATCGGGAAGAAGCAAGGAATAAGAAACAAGCGGAGTGGAGGAAGAGATGGGCGACAGGGGCTCTGCCCCCCTCCCCATTTATAGCGGGAGAAGGCCAACCGAGGACCCCCACGATCGCAAGTAACGATGGATTTTCTGCATGCACCAGGGACTCGTCAAGTCGGGCAGTTGCCGAGGCAGCATGGGGAAGTGGAGACACCCACGTTCTGTTAGTCGCCACACGTCAATCAAGGCCGCACACAGTTGGGGCCCGCGATGCTCCGCACTTGACCCTTGGCTTCGCCTAGAAGCCAAGTCCGAGCGCGCCTTGGGCTCGGGGGCTACTATCGGCATCTTGAGAACGGGGGTCCCCAGACTTGCCTGCCTGTGGCCCATGGCGTGGCTCCTCTAGCGGGCCGGTACATCTTATCTTCACCAACAAACACTCAAGACCCTTGCGACGGGCCAAGCCTCGTGAGGAAGACGACACAAGACCTCCTCATGGGCAGCCTCGCTAGGCTGGCTCGCGAGGAGCGGAGAGATCAAGGCGAGGGGCACCTCGTGAGGTTCCCGTGACGTGCGCCATGACGACCAGGGCCAGCGGGTGCCAGGCGGTTGCCAGCGGGCATAGATCACCAGTTGCCTCTTTGGTGCTAAGGGAGAAGGCGTAGGCGAGGAGTCCCTAAGCATCAGGCAAAGGCTTCCATATCGGTGCAACAAGACCAAGACTAGTTGGACGGCAGGACGGAGGTCATCGCAGAGCCCACGATGGCATCACCACTAGAGCCTTTGGCAGGCGAAGACCACCTTTTGTCTGGATGGCTTGTACTAGCTGTCCCCCTTCAAAATGGCCATTGTGGGATCCCTTCCTGCCTAATATTTGGGAAGAGGACCATGGCCCCTATAAATAGGACTAGCCACCACCGTAGGGAGGGATCTCATCTTGGATCGGATCCATTCCACCCACATACGCACTAGCTCACCGATCTTAAGAAGACCTCTCCTCAGGAGGTTGTTCTTCCCTTGTACTTGTTCATCCTCAGCCTACAAGGCAATCCACCAAACCACACTGGAGTAGGGTATTACACCACATCGGTGTCCAGACCAAGTATAAACTCTTGTGTCCCTTGTTCTGTGGGTTCGGCGAGTTAGGCTTTAGGATCGTTGCGAGAGCGTGAGCTGTCGGCAGAGATCTTCGTGCGCACCCCAATGTTCGAACCTTAAGGGTTTTGCTGGAACCCGAAATCCGACAAGATTGGTAGGAAAAGACCATCGCTCGTCCCCGACCACCACTCATAAGGAAGACAATCAAAAAATAAATCATGCTTCGACTTCATCACATAATGGTTCACCATACATGCATGCTACGGGAATCACAAACTTTAACACAAGTATCTCTCAAATTCACAACCACTCAACTAGCATGACTCTAATATCACCATCTTCATATCTCAAAACAATAATAAAGAATCAAACTTCTCATAGTATTCAATGCACTTTATATGAAAGTTTTTATTATACCCATCTTGGATGCCTATCATATTAGTACTAATTTTATAGCCAAAGCAAATTACCATGCTGTTCTAAAGGTCTCTCAAAATAATATAAGTGAAGCATGAGATATCAATAATTTCTATAAAATCAAACCACCACCATGCTCTAAAAAGATATAAGTGAAGCACTAGAGCAAAATTATCTAGCTCAACAGATATAAGTGAAGCACATAGAAATTCCGATTCATGTGTGTCTCTCCAAAAGGTGTGTACAACAAGGATGATTGTGGTAAACTAAAAAGCAAAAACTCAAATCATACAAGACGCTCCAAGCAAAACACATATCATGTGGTGAATAAAAATATAGCCTCAAGTAAAGTTACCGATAGACGGAGACGAAATAGGGCATGCCTTCCGGGGCATCCCCAAGCTTAGGCTTTTGGTTGTCCTTGAATTTTACCTTACGGTGCCTTGGGAATCCCCAAGCTTAGGCTATTGCCACTCCTTTTTCCAAAATCCATCTAATCTTTACCAAAAACTTGAAAACTTCACAACACAAAACTCAACAGAAAATCTCATGAGCTCCGTTAGTATAAGAAAACAAACCACCACTTTAAGGTACTGTAATGAACTCATTATTTATTTATATTGGTGTTAAATCTACTGTATTCCAACTTCTCTATGGTTCATACCCCCCCCCCCCCGATACTAGCCATAGATTCATCAAAATAAGCCTTCAACACACGAAAAACAGAATCTGTCAAAAACAGAACAGTCTGTAGGAATCTGTAGGTTTTGAATACTTATGTAACTCCAAAAATCCTGAGAAATTAGGACGTCCTAAATAAATTGTATATTGATCTACAGCAGTTGTAATTAGTATTTTAGTGCTCTCTGATAAAAAATTAAAATTATTCTCGTAAGCGCATACTTTCTGTTTTTTGCAGCAAGGTCAAACAACAATCATCCAAGAAGATCCTAAAGGCTTTACTTGGCACAAACACTAATTAAAACATAAAGAACACAATCATAACAGAGAATAGATGAATTATTTATTACTAAACAGGAACAAAAAGCAAGCAACAAACATAAAAATTGGGTTGCCTCCCAACAAGCGCTATCGTTTAACGCCCCTAGCTAGGCATAAAAACAAGAATAGATCTAGGTATTGCCATCTTTGGTGTTGGGAAAGAAAGAGACAATTTCTTGCCTATAGCATTTATATTTCTATTTTGAGAAAGCACGTGGCCATTAATTGTGGAATAAAGATTAAGCACGCTACGGAAATTTGCATCTAAGCTAGCCTTCATCTCTTTGATAATTTCATTTTGATAAAAGCACAAAAGAAAGGTCGATTCAACCTTCTGATTCATGGGGTGCCCAAATATAGTTTTCATCTTTTCATAGGTATCGATGGCATACCCCTCAAGAAAACCTTCTTCAAAGATAGAATCTAAAACTTGCTTGAAAGAAGAGGGCAAGCCAACATAAAAGCTTTTCAAGTATATCTCAATTTGATATTGGGGTACATAGCTGGCTCAGATCCTTAACAGTCTATCCCAAGCATCTTTCAAAGATTCATCAAGCAAATAGCGAAAGATTCCGGGGTCATCTTCAGCTAAATTATTCAAACTCTGATTGATAACCCCGGTAGGTCTTTCCATAGCATCATTATTTATGAGCTTAGAGAAGACAGAGGGACTATCCAAAGTACTAAAACCCGGGAGAGATCCCTTTCCCCTTTTTGATTCGGCCATGGCGAAAGAAAGGCAAATGGGAAAGAGGCGAGGAAAAGGCAAAGGTGAAGCGGGGCTGACGAAAATGAGAGGCAAATGGAAAATAATGTAATGTGAGGGATAAGAGTTTGTGATGGGTACTTGGTATGTCTTGACTTGAGCGTAGATCTCCCCGACAACGGCACCAGAAATCCTTCTTGCTACCTCTTGAGCATGCATTGGTTTTCCCTTGAAGAGGAAAGGGTGAAGCAGTAAAGTAGCGTAAGTATTTCCATCAGTTTTTGAGAACTAAGGTATCAATCCAGTAGGATACTACACGCAACTCACCTAGTACCTGCACAAACAAATAAGAACCTTGCAACCAACACGATAAAGGGGTTGTCAATCCCTTCACGACCACTTGCAAAAGTGAGATCTGATAAAGATAATAAGATAAATATTTTTGGTATTTTTGTTGTACAGATTGGAAAGTAAAGATTGCAAAATAAATAGTAAACTAGAATTGTAGATCGGAAACTTATATGATGTAAAGTAGACCCGGGGGGCATAGGTTTCACTAGTGGCTTCTCTCAAGATAGCATATATTATGGTGGGTGAACAAATTACTGCCGAGCAATTGATAGAAAAGTGCATAGTGCATGATCATAAACATAGGCATCACGTCCGTGACAAAGTAGACCGAAACGATTATGCATCTACTACTATTACTCCACACATCGACATCTATCTAGCATGCATCTAGAGTATTAAATTCATAAGAACAGAGTAATGTATTAGGCAAGATGACATGATGTAGAGGGATAAACTCAAGCAATATGATATAAACCCCATCTTTTTATCCTCAGTGGCAATAATACAATACGTGTCGATTCCCTTTCTGTGATTGGGATCGACCACCGCAAGATTGAACCCAAAGCTAAGCAGTTCTCCCATTGCAAGAAAGATCAATCTAGTAGGCCAAACCAAGTTAATAATTCGAAGAGACTTGCAAAGATATCAAATCATGCATATAAGAATTCAGAGAAGAATCAAATATTGTTCATAGATAATCTTGATCATAAACCCACAGTTCATTGGATCTTGGCAAACACACCGCAAAAAGTATTACATCGAATAGATCTCCAAGAACATCGAGGAGAACTTTGTATTGAGAACCAAAGAGGGAGAAGAAGCCATCTAGCTAATAACTATGGACCCTAAGGTCTCTGGTAAACTAGTCACACATCATCGGAGAGGCTACGGTGTTGATGTAGAAGCCCTCCGTGATCGAATCCCCCTTCGGCTGATCACCGGAAAAGGTCCCCAGATGGGATCTCACAGGTACAAAAGGTTGCGGCGGTGGAAAAGTGGTTTCATGGCTCCCCTGGATGTTTTCAGGGTATAAGAGTATATATAGGCGAAAGAAGTAGGTCGCTAGAGCTCCATGGGGCCCACGAGGGTGGGTGGCACGCCTACCCCCTGGGCACGCTGCCCTACCTCGTGGCCGCCTCATTGCTTCCTTGACCTCCACTCCAAGTCTCCTGGATTGCGTTTGTTCCAAAAAAGATCCTCACGAAGGTTTCGTTCTGTTTGGATTCCGTTTGATATTCCTTTTCTGTGAAACACTAAAATAAGCAAGAAAACAACAATTTGCACTGGGCCTTCGGTTTATAGGTTAGTCCCAAAAATAATATAAAAGTGCATATTAAAGCCCATTAAGCATCCAAAACAGTTAATATAATAGCATGGAACAATAAAAAATTATAGATACATTGGAGACGTATCAGGGAGGCGGAGCTGGAGGCCCGCACGTGCGTCAGCGACCTTGCACACTACATCGAGTTCCTACGGGAGGAGGAGGAGCGCCTCGTCGAGCACGCAAAGATCCTTACCGCAGCAGTGGTTGCAGCATACGGAGACGTAGAGGCGAGGAATCAGGAGATCTACGAGCAGTCCGGACGCTCCGAGAGGGATCATGTGGAGCGGCAGTGGGCGTTCGAGCTGGCGAGCGTCGCTGAACGTGCAGCAGCGGCAGGCACCGTATTGCATTTGTCTAGCTCGTCGGTAGGCTCCTCCTCCTCCTCTGGCTCTTACTGAGCGCGCTCGGCAAAGGAGAGGCTGCCGGAAGTAGCACAAAGCCCCTCAGTGGTAGTAGTATTTAGGGGCTATTTTCTTCAGTTCATCTGACTATAGATGTGTGGTCGAACTATACAACATACTTAAAATTAGCTAGTATATATAGTTGAACTAGCTATTTCAGTACGTGGTTGGCAACAATTGGGGAGAAGTTTGGTCGTTTCAGCTATCGAGTTGAACTGCTTGTATAAATTAAGAACGACTGCTTAATCTATGAATGAAATCTATGCTTAATTACTGAATTTTAGTTGCAAAAATTACATAGTGCTAATGATTTCTAGCTGCATTTGACAAATCGCAGTGTAACAAGGATTGTCAAATGGCAACATTACTAGATCAACAAATGTAAATCTTTCTAGTGTGACAAATGGCAACATACCCAATATGACAGATGCAAATCTTACCAAATTGTTTGTACGTGGTTACACACAGGTCATCCAAAACAACCGTTTGCGTTGAAGGGATGAACAAATCCTATGCTGCTCTCACTTCGCATACGGGTGTTCTATCTAAATCGTTTGCGATCAAGAGCTGCAGAAATCCCGCTAAGCACATTTTCTCTTGGCTTCCTTGGGAAGCTGTCGGTTTGCATATGGGTGTTCTAACTAAAACGTTTGCGATGAGTGTTTTATATTTAAAAAACGAATTAAACTACGGCTTGGGCGCCATTAATGGAGAGGATGCGAGCAAGGCGGGCGGCCATGGAATTCAAAGGGCTCGCTTCCTAGTGAGCATGCACAGTGTACAGCTCGCATGCTTCTCGGTGAGCCTGCGCACTCGAGGACAGCTTGCACGCCTCTTAGTCAGCCTGCGCACCGGATGGCACCCGCACGCCTCCCGTTCAGTCAAGGTCAAGCAGCTATCCGCACGACACCTCCTACAGGAATTAAAACCAAGGCACGTGGCGTCACGTCAATGGTTAACAGAATTTTGGATTTACTAGAATTTAAAAACCAAGCATCTCAATCTTTTGCCAGGAATCAACGGTGCCATGGTGTTTGAAATTCATTCCCATTTCTTGCATGGGACCTAAGCATGCACCCAAGGACACAAATTTGATTTTTCAACCAATTTATATGCACTGGAGCATGTGCATGTAGTTTAAATTTGAATTATGCACATAAATGCATTGAAAACTCAGTTAATGCATAAAAATGTCCAAATGAACACCGAAAAATCACAAAAATTCACACAACACTCCTGTTGTTCTATGTTGACATGAGAAAAAAAATTGAAAGCAATAAGAGGCAATGGATATTGTTTTGTCCCCAAAGGTGTGACGTAACCTACCGAAAACAATCATGCTTGTTGTGAGAAGCATATACCAAACCTGCCCCAAATGGGACAAAATTAGTACCTTGGCCTGTTGATGCCACTCCATGATAGCATGCCAAGTTTCATGAATTTCAGACGAGTTTTGGATTTACTAGAATTTAAAAACCAGGCATCTGAATGTTTTGCCGGCAATCAACGGTGCCGTGGTGTTTGAAATTCATTCCCATTTCTTACATGGGACCTAAGCATGCACCCAAGGACACAAATTTTATTTTTCAACCAATTTATATGCACTGGAGCATGAGCATGAAGTTTAAATTTGACTTATGAACATAAAAGCATTGAAAACTCAGTTAATGCATAAAAATGTCCAAACGAACCCTGAAAAATCACAAAAAATACACCACACTCCTGTTGTTCTATGTTGACACGAGAAAAAAAATTGAAAGCAATAAGAAGCAATGGATACCGTTTTGTCCCCAAAGGTGGGACGTTCCCTACCGAAAACCATCATGCTTGTTGTGAGAAGCTCCAGTTTGTGAGAAGCATATACGCAAACCTGTCCCAAATGGGACAAAATTTGTACCATAACATGTTGATGCCGCTCCATGATAGCATGCCAAGTTTCATGAATTTCAGACTAGTTTTGGATTTACTAGAATTTAAAAACCAGGCATTTCAATGTTTTGCAGGCAATCAACGGTGCCCTGGTGTTTGAAATTCTTTCCCATTTCTTGCATGGGACCTAAGCATGCACCCAAGGACACAAAGGTGATTTTTCAACCAATTTATATGCATTGGAGCATGTGCATGTAGTTCAAATTTTAATTATGCACATAAATGCATTGAAAACTCACTTAATGCATAAAAATGTCCAAACGAACCCTGAAAAATCACAAAAATTCACACAACACTCTTGTTGTTCTATGTTGACATGAGAATAAAAAATTGACACTACTAGGAAAAGGGCTCTAGATAGGATTGATACTAATGGCGCCCCAGGGAAGTAGTGCGCCACTACTATATACTAATGGCGCACCTGATGGTGATGCGCCATTAGTGTGGAAGACACTAATGGCGCACCAGAAACAGGGTGCGCCACTAGTATTAATTTTTTCCATTTTTTCATACATACTAATGGCGCATCAGGTCGACAATGCGCCATTACTAGTTCTAACTAGTAATGGCGCACCAGGCAGAGAGTGTGCCATTACTGTAATTTTTTTCTTATTCTTTTTTTTGCAAAACTACTAATGGCGCACCGTTTCACCGTGCGCCGTTACTAGTTTAAACTAGTAACGGCGCACTATTACACGGTGCGCCATTAGTATATATATTTATATTTTTTACTTTTTTGCAAAACTTCTAATGGCGCACCACCTGCAGGTGTGCCATTAGTAACCAGGGTTACTAATGGCGCATTTCCTTGTGGTGCGCCATTAGTAACCTTGGACCCCAACAAGATATTTTAGATAGCCCCACACCTACCCACTCACTTTCCCCACTTCATTCCCTCCACCTCCTTCTCCAAGCTTTCAGATGCCTCCTCCTCCTCACCTCATTTCCACCATAGATTCATCAAAATTAAGTGGTGAAATTACCTTTTTTTGATAGGTAAGTAAGGGGAAAGCTATCTTCATGATGTAGATCTACTTTTTTTCTCCCTAGCTCGCTCCAACAACGTGCACATGCACTTTTTGTGGCCTAGCTAGATCTATGTATGTTTGTGGTGTTGCATGTGTTTGTGGTGTTGCATATATGTTTGTGTTTGAAGGTACCGGTATTTGAAATGCGATAGTTGGCAATATTTTGCCGGAATGTTTTGATTCATTTCCGTTTCAGCGAGAATTTTGGCACTATGCATTCTTTTTGGTCCTATTTTTAGGGAAGGTCATGCCAAAAAATTTCTTGGTTCTAAAATATCGTTTTGCTCTACCCCGCAGGCGACCATGGTCCGCACGATGACTGAAGGCATCATGAATAGGTTTTTGAGCTCCGCGAAGGCCGAGATGCTTCAAAAGAATGAGACGGAGATAAGATGTCCGTGTCGAAGATGCAAGCTGAAGAGCCTTATTGCGGACCCGGATTCCGGGCAGGTGCGGGACCACCTGCTCTTGCATGGTTTGATGGATGGCTATCGGTGGCAAGGTGATGAAGATGACTATGGAGTCGTCCATGGCCGGGACCGAGAAAGAAATGAGGAAGGGCAACAAGACAAGTACCACCGCGGCGAGGGCAGGCGAGAAGATGAAGAATCTCCAGGACATGATCACGACAGTGATGCTGTATACAGTCATCATGTAGAAGATGTCGTACATGATGATGAGGAAGATCAAGATGAAGGGCATGATCATGAAGATGAAGATGCCGGAGCAGACAATGATGGAGGCTGGGTGTAGGACCCTCATATTCAAGAGCTGCTTCTCAAGCAGACGGATAACACAAGAGCTGCCGCCCGAGAGAAAGCCAAGCTGGATCAACTGGAGATAGACGTGGTTACTCCATTGTATGAAGGATGCAGGCCCGAGGATACCCGCCTGAAAGTAACGCTCATGGCTCTAGAGATGAAGGTAAAACACAAAATGACCGACGCATGCTTCGACGAGAACATTTCATTCTGGCACGAACGTCTTCCCAAGGGGAACAAGTGCCCGACCAGTTTCGAGGAGGCGAAGAAAATCGTGTGTCCTCTGGATTTACCGCACGTGAAATACCATGTGTGCATGAACAATTGTATTATTTATCGGGACGAGCACGCGGAGTCTACCATATGTCTGGTGTGCGGCGTCACTCGATACAAGAAGAGGAAGAAAGCTCCTCGAAAATCGGTGTGGTACTTTCCAATCACTCCTCGTCTGCAGCGGTATTTCGTGGACAAGATGCTGTGTTGGCACGCAGATAGGGAGGAGAATAAGCGGGAAGATGACGTAAATGATCCGGAGATAAATAAAAAAGATAAGATGCTGAGTCACCCTAAGGATGCGAGCCAGTGGCAAGCGTTGAACTTCGAATACCCAGAATTTGGAAAGGATCCAAGGAACATCGTGCTGGGTGCGAGCACCGATGGAGTCAATACGTTTGGCAGCCAGAGAAGCACACATAGCACCTGGCCTGTGTTTGTGTGGATGTACAACCTTCCCCCCTGGTTGTGCATGAAGAGGAAGTACATTCACATGAGTATGCTAATTGAAGGGCCGAAACAACCAGGGAACGACATCAATTTGTATCTGGGGCTGCTGAAGGAGGAGCTAGACACGCTGTGGAAAATGCCAGCCAATACGTGGGACGCCGCAGAGAAAGAATATTTCCCTATGAGAGCCGCACTGCTCACGACGGTGCACGACTATCTCGGTTACGGATATCTCGCGGGGCAGGTAGTCCATGGATTTTCTGGATGCGTAAGGTGCATGGATGGCACAACGTATCGCCAGCTAGATAGAGATCCCGGGTCTTCGAAAACCGTGTTCATGGGACATCGAAGGTGGCTTCGCGACGATGACCTGTGGAGGAAACGCAAGGATCTGTTCGATGGTGAAACCAAACCCCAATAACGCACGTGTACGAGGAGCGGCGAGGAAATAGATGAGCTGTTGAAAAATTGGAAAGACTGCCCACTGCTGTTGAAAACGAGGTCTGTTTTCTGGGACTTGCCGTACTGGAAGATCCACCGTGTGCCTGACAGCCTTGATGTCATGCATATCATGAAGAACGTGTGCGAGAGTCTGCTTGGTACCCTGCTCAACATGCCAGAGAGGACCAAAGATGGGCCGAAAGCAAGGGCAGACTTGAAATCAATGGGCATCAGGCAGGAGCTTCACGCTAATGATGATGATGATGATGATGATGATGATGATGAGGCGAAGCAGGACACAGAAAGTCGTCGCAAAGGCAAAAAGGCCAAGAAGACCGGAAATGACTACCCTCCCGTGTGCTTCACTCTAAGTCAGGAGGAGATCGAGCAGTTTTTCACCTGCCTCCTAGGAGTAAAACTTCCTTACGGTTACGCGAGGAAGATAAGCAGATACCTAGACCCAGCGAAGCAGAAGTTCAGCGGGATGAAGTCTCACGACTGTCACGTGCTGATGACGCAGATACTTCCAGTTGCAATCCATGGGATCATGGACGCGCACGTCTGTGAAATGCTATTTGGCCTATGCAACTTCTTCGATGTCATCTCTCGGAAGTCGATTAGCGTGAGGCAACTCAGAAGGCTACAGGAAGAGATCGTGGTGATACTATGCGAGGTTGAGATGTACTTCCCGCCCGCATTTTTCGACGTTATGGTGCATCTGCCGGTCCATATCGTGGAGGATATCATCCAACTCGGGCCGACGTTACTGCACAACATGATGCCGTTTGAAAGGATGAATGGTGTCATCAAAGGATACGTTCGCAACATGTCACGTCCAGAGGGAAGTATAGCTAGGGGCTTTCTGACCAAAGAGTGCATCTCCTACTACACGAATTATCTAGGCATCGAGAACCCCGTTGGTCTGCCCGTCAACAGGCACCTCGGCAGGCTCACTGGATGGGGTCACCGTGAGGGTCGCCGCGAAATGCATGTCGACTTCGAGGGTCGACTCGCCGACTTTGAAAGAGCAAACCTAGTCGCGCTACAACACATAGACGTGGTCGATCCTTGGGTGGTAGAGCACAAAACCTTTATTGAGAAGACGTACAATGACCGAGGCCAACAGAGGACGGACGGAGATATACTCAAAGAGCACAACTCATGTTTCACGCGTTGGTTCAAGCAGAAGCTTCTGTCGTACCCTTTACATGAGGATTCTTCCGTGGAAGAACAACTCATATTTGCCTTGTCACAGGGTGCCGAGCACAACCTAATGACCTATGAGGCGTACCATATCAACGACTACACATTCTACACCGAGGACAAGGACATGAAGAGCGATGGTTATCAGAACTCCGGGGTAACGATGGAATCCTACACCGGCAACGACAAGGACAGATACTACGGAAGGATCAAGGAGATCTGGGAGCTGAGCTACACTGGAGAGAAGGTCCCGATGTTCCGTGTCAGATGGGCCAAGAGCGTCCTAAAAGAAGACCGGTATTTCACCACCATGGTTATACCCGAAGCCAAATCCAAGACCGCGGGCGCAAACGTCACCGCGAAAAATGAGCCATGGGTACTGGCTTCCCAAGTGGACCAATGCTTCTTCATTACCGACCCGTCAAAGCCCAGTCGTGTTGTCGTGAGGAGAGGCGAAAGGAAGATCATCGGAATGGATGGAGTAGCCAATGAGCAAGACTTCGACAAGTATGGCGACCCGAAGATCGAACATGACGACGACGATGAAGTAGCAGCACACACCACAAGAAGAAGCAGGACCACCCTACCTAAAGGACATCCGTTCCACAGAAGAACTCCATTTTCGAAAAAGAAGGGCAAGAAGATTGTGAACATATAGCTAGCTAAGATCGATTGTATTTAAATCGTAGTCTTCATTTCTCGATTGTATTCCATGGGCACTTTTTGATATCATGAATATTTTTAAATTTCATGGGCACTTTTTGAATTCATGAGGACACTTGATCTCAATCCCCCTCCATCTCGATCTCGATTCCCCCTCCATCTCGATCTCGATCCCACCCGCACCCTCCCCAGCTAGCTAGCTCCACCGCCGACGACGACCCACCGCAACCCTCCCCCGCTCCACCGCCGCCGATGAGCACCCGGCCCCCCGCACCCCTGGGGGGGTTATTACTGTTTTTATAAAAAATATTAATGTTATGATTTAAACAAGTTTGAACATATTTAAACACAAATAAATATCAAACAGGATTTAAAATGCATAAAAAATTATTGGGGAGCCTGGGAATCAAACCCAGGACCTCCTGGTGTGTGTGCTGCGTATTGACCAGTCGAGCTAGTGGGCGGGGTCTGTTGTAGATAGGGTTAGGTTGTATATAACCTGACAAGTCGGGCTAGATTAAATTACTTATGGCGCACCCCTCGGTGGTGCGCCATTGCTATGGATGTACTTATGGCGCACCCCTGGGTGGTGCGCCATTGCTAAGCCTCCCCCCACACTAAAATCCCCAATCTCCATTTCTCTCTAATCCCTCCCCTGCCTCGTCTCACCCGCGCCTGACCACCACCGCCCACCACTTCCCCCGTGCTCGCCGTCCCCGGCCGTGCTCGCTTCCCCCACCGCACCCGACCACCTCCCTCACCGTCCCCCCTCCGCCCGCGCCCGCGCCCTCGCCGTCCCCCTCCCCCCGCGGCCCCGCCTGCGTCAACCTCCCTCCCGAGCGTGACAGCTAGGGTTCTTAGCCGCTGCCACCGCTGCCGGCCCGCCGCCGCGGCGCACCCAGCCGGCTGAACGCTCCGCTGCCCCGCCTCCGGTACAGGACCCCAGCAGCGCCTCCCCCCATCAAGCAGCCGCTCCCACCAGCGGCGCCCCCCCTCCCTGGAGCAGGCGCTCCTGCCCAGCAACGCTGCCGCCCGGAGCTACGTCGGCGACCAGTCCGTAGGCAGGTAGCCACCACTCCTTCGTCCTTCCTCCCTCCTCCCTCATCCCCCCTCCCTCCTTCCTCTTGCATCCCATGTTCAATTTTTTGCTTGCTGCGTGATTTTTCCAGAGCATGCTCAAGTTTACATGTGAAAGGATTGTGCTTGATAGGTGTTTGTATAATGCCTCTAAGGGAGGGGGCATCGCGTCATTAGTCTCTGTATCAGAGTCTTTTTCTCCTAGCCATGTTGTCACCGAAAAATGCAATAAATTCTCATGGTTCGAAACCTTTGATACTTGGCTTCTCCAAATGAGAAATTTATGCATGTAATAATTGGTTTACCTTAGTTTGCAGAAATATGAAATTAAGCCTTACTTAGTAACAATGTTTCAAGAAGATCAATTTGGAAGCTCTGCTTCACAGGATGCCTTCAGACACTTGCACATATCTTTCTAACTCATGCATTATTTCATCTATTAGACACTTCAAAGTGATGGCTATTTCCTTTACCTTAGAGGAAAAACAAAATAATATCTTCTACTTTGCCTAGAGGAAATATAATTTCATGGACTACTTGTTATATCAAATTTTTAGCTAAGTTTTGTCTCCCTGCGAAAATTGGGCAAATTCCTTCTCAAAATCACATGTTTTAACTAGGAAGAACCTGAGACACTATGGCATCAACACTTGTAAGAAAAGAAATAGCAGGAGAATGAAGATTATATTAAAAAATGGTATTAGTAGTGGTAAACAAGCATATAATCCCTCCCAGGTAGTAACAATAACTTTATGCAGGAGAGTGAAAGAAGAAGCATAGGCGATCAGGTTCGATCACGGTTGGAGAAAAATTGAGGCGTTTGTTGGCTCCAAGACAGTGATACAGGTATATACATGTGCTCTGCTTACTTGATCATACAGAAGATTTTCATATAAGAGTTACGTTTCAAGTTGCTGAACCTTTTCATATAAGTTTGCTTCCAAGGAGTTGTTCTCTGTCTGGTCCAATTCTGAAGAAATAAAAAGTGAATAGTTTGTTTGTTCCCTGTGTGGTCACTCTATTTTTTGAGTACTGACATTAGTTATGTTTGTTAGCAGCAAGATATTTAAATGAAGCTTGTTCTTTTTCAACTGTTCAACTGATGCCATGAAACTGAATATAGTAGTTGAAAACCCTGTTTTTCTTCCTGATCGTGAAAATTTCATGGGTGCTGTAAAATGTGCAGGTGGTGAGTTGAGGCTCAGCATACAGCTTGTTTGGACTAACCAAGAGGACGAGGTATGTTGCTTGCCCAAGCTAAGTGACACGTACGCGCCAAGTTTTCTGTTATATAATTACCTGTTAGTGCTTAGTTAAACTGCATGATACGGCCATAGCAGATGGATGGTACTAGGTGTTGTTTTGTTTCTTGCCAATGTATTCAGAGAGCAGATGTGCCACTGCAGATTTCTTTTCTTGAAGGCAGCTCACATAAGTTGAGCTACAAGTGAACAACTTGCTGCTATTAGATCTGGAATGGAAGCTCACATAAGTTGAGCTGATTTTTGTCCATATGAAAGCAGAGGACCATATGGTCTGTGGCCTTTTCATCCATATGAAAGTAGAGGCACATTGTGGTGCTAGTTTGCTGGGTTTTGTCTCCGACCATCATGTCGTGATGAATTTGCAGGTACCCCGAGAGGCCCTTGAGTTTGCCGGAATGTCGATTAACTTCCGTTCCGGCAAATTCGGGTACTCCATATGTCCTATTTTCAGCAAAGGTCATGCTGAAATTTTCCGTGAATTTTAGCATGACTTTTCTAAAAATAGGACATATGGGGTACTTGCGATAATGCATGGGCTGGGGTATCTTAGTACTTAATTAAGTAGGATCAACCGCCCCTTTATTCTTCCTGCATTAAACCATAGGTGGCAATAGAGCCAAGTGATTAGGCCCAACTTAGAATTCTCCTTAGCATCGATAAACCCTAGATGATAAACCCAACATAGGTGGCAATAGAGCCAAGTGATTAGTGCCTAGTGATTAGGCCCAACCTAGGGTGCCTCGGCATCGATAAACCCTAAATGATGAAAACTTAACTTGGCTGCCCCGGATGCCTCGGTGTCGATGAGAACCTAAATGACGTACACTTAGGCTTTTAGGGTGCCTCGGCGTCGACAAACCCTAAATGATGAAAGCTTAGGCTTTTAGGGTGCCTCGGTGTCGACAAACCCTAAATGATGAGACCATGATCTTGTTCCTTGACAATAACCAACTTTTTGACCAAACTTTTTTCCTATTTAGAGCGAAACATGGCCCACAACGATGAGGCCGGTGGTTCGGGCGGCAAGCAATTCTGGGAGCTGTCCCAGGAGATGGAGGAACAACCTCACCGCTATGAGGACGCCGCGGAAGACACCGATCCTGATTACACAACCCCTAGTGGCGTCGGGGATGACACCACTGATGGTGCCGCCGAGGATGCCACCACTGATGATGGCGGCGCACACACAGATGGCAGCCAACCGAAGAAGCAAAGGAAGGACCGGCGCCCGAATGCGCTCCGCACCCTCAAGGAGGAATTCACTCAAGTGGACTCCGACGGGAATCCAACGGAGCCCAAACATATAGTCAAGGGGTACTCGCTTCAGCTCGGGTGCATTCTCCGGAGCACCGTCTCGATCAACACCGAGAACCTTAGGCATAAGGACCGAGGGAATTTGCGCAACCTCCTCTTCACGAAGCTGCACGAACGATACAAGTTCCCCGCCGAATTTGAAAACACACGCCTCTCAGGGAATAAAGTGAACAGTGCCGCCCTCACGAAGATGAGCACGGCCCTGTCTACTTGGAAAAGCGCGGTGAAGAGAATGATTGATAAAGGTGATAGTTATGAGAAGATCAAGGCGAAATATCCTTTGATGAGCGAAGATGAGTACAAGGAGTTCAAGATCAAGTGCGAGAGCAGTGCAACCTCCGAATCAAGTCAGTGGGGGAAAGAAATGCGGGAGTTGAACTTAGGGGAACACAAACTCGGTCCCGGCGGTTACAGAGTGGCGGAGCCTATATGGGACAAGGAGGACGCGGAGCGTGCCGAGCAAGGCCTACCGCCCCGCTTCGAGAAATACAGCGGTGACAAGCAGACCAGGAACTATGTCAGGGCCCGGTACAAGGAGGACCCGATAACAAAGGAGCTTACCACGGATCCGAAGACCAGGGCGCTTGAGCTTCTTCTGGTAAGGAATACACCCCCGCGTAATTAGCTCCATATGGTTGCACTCTAATTAATCCCCAATATTTCTAAATGGTTCACGTTCCTTTCGCAGGACACTGAAAGCAGTAGCGCGGGGTCGTCTAAGAGCTCCCCTTTCGACACCCCTTTAAATAGGGCATTGAACGTAATGAAAAACAAGGATAAGCTCACTAAGCCGACATCAGCTGGTCGTGTGGCCGGCAAAGGCTTGTCCACAAAATGGGGGTCATACTATACTGCTGGTGTGCGGAAGGAGAAAAAGACCAGCTCGGAAAGCCAGACGCGCGAGGTTGAAGAACTCAAGGCACAAGTGGCACGGATTCTGGAGCTTGTCCAAGAGCAAGTGCAACATCAACTTGGAACGACGCTCAACGCCATGGTGCCTACGTTGATTCATGGGCTGACGATGTGGATTGCGGGCGGCCAACAGGGGCCTCCCCTGGTTCCCAGCTTCACGGCCAGCAACTCGCACAGTGCGTAGGCGGCGCCATTGGTGTCTCCGGCGGAGGCGGTATTCGTGTCTCCGGCGCCGGCACGGGCATTGGAGCTTAATGCACCCGGGTGTACGCCGGCCGGCACCTCGCCAGCAAGTGCCCCCTCCGTCAGTTGCACGCCCGCCGTTGGCGGTGCCTCAACATTAGCCGAGCTCGACGGCATCACGGTAACCAAGCCTCTCGGCCGATGACTTCATCTCCTTGCCTTTGACTGGGCATCCCTGACGCCCTGTACATGTTTTCGCAGGGCACCGCCGACGTTCCATGCACTCTTCTGCATTTCGTGGGCGTCGAGTTGGTCGATGTCGCCAAGGGCAGAATCGTTCAACCAGGCAACCCCATGTTCCACGGTAATCCGATGCCACCCACAATGTATAGGGTTGAAGTGGTTCGGGTGCTGCCAGGCTGCGACGAGCTGTTACCTGTGATTCGACCCGCTGGGGCCGACGAAGAAGATGAGATGACCCTCAGCACCTGCGTAAACTGGCCCCTGCTTTAGCTGAAGAGCCAGATTCGTTTGGGGGCGGGGGACACCACCCCACAGACAAGACCGCCAGTCGTGTCGGCGCCAAGCCATGGCAAGAATGCCGCAACGCTACCGGACCTGCCGGACATCCCTATGGCACAGGATCCGGACAGCCCTATGGCACAGGATCCGAACGGCGACGACAACGATGACGGTACATTTACCAAAGTTGATAAGTACTTTGCCGAACATGGGTATGCTGACGAGTTCTGCGGGCCTCTTTCTCAAGAACCCAACCAAGACGACCGTAATCTAGCTGGTACGGCGGAGAAATCCAACTACAACAGGCGTCGTCTGGCGTTCAGTTCTCAGGACACGCCTCCAGCTCCCACCTTCACCGAGCCTCAGATAGCTGAGGTGCGAAATATTATCAGCCCCAACACGCTCAAGAAGGCGGTCTGTGAGCAGAACTCGGTCCCATTACAGGAGATCAAGAAGAAGGGACGGAAACGAAAGACTAACAAGGGCGCCGGTGCGAGCCAGCCGGCACCGAGTTCGATCCGTGCTCAGGACGGGCCACCTTCACCTAAGGATATCTCGAGGAGGGTGCATGTGGCGGGTAGGGCGATGCTACCGCCAAATATGCTGAATGCTGCAACCGGTGCTATGCGGAGTCTGCACGACAGTGTTCTTTCTTTGGAGTAGCGGCTTCTCAGAGAGAAGGATGTGGCATACCCGGTTTTCGTGGCCAAGGTGCCAGAGGGCAAGGGCTTTGTGGATGGCGACATCGGGGGTACGATCGTCCTGCGGTTTGATGACATCTTTGCTATGTTTAACCTTCATCCGCTGCACTACACCTTCGTTCGGCTATTTTCGCTGAGCATGGAGATGCGGATCATTAGAGACAAGACCCCGGACATCGTGATAGTCGACCCCTTCTACATGCGTGCCAATCACTTGAGCAGTGCTGGGGACCGCCAAGTTGTGAGTTCACACCTCGAAGGCGTCATTCTGGCAAACCCAGATAAGGATAACTTCCTTGTGGCTTACTTTCCCGAGTAAGTCATCCCTTAACCACCCCGTAACATATGATTTCTTAGATTTCGATCGTTCTTTTTTTTCTAACATTCCGTGTTTTGTGCAGTGACACACATTGCACACTCATCCTCTTAAGCCCGAAATATTCCATGGCCACGTATTTAGACCCAAACCGTAACTCCAAGATAGACTACACAAATGTCAAGAAAGTTCTTGATGATGTTCTCCCCGCCTACGCCAAATCTGGAGGCACCTTCACCAGGGCAGTTCGTAAGTACGGCAAGCACATGTTCTCACACAATACGAAGTTCTGCTGCGTCAAGCAGCCGCCTGGCAGTCAGAAGGATGCCCACTACACCCTCCATCACATGCGGGCGATCGTAAGGGACCATCATCAACTTCTACTACCAGATAATCTCAAAGATTGGGCCGCGAGCTTGTCGGCAGTCCAGGACGCGGACCTCAGACAAGAATTCTTTCGCATCCAGTCGGAGTTTGCGGACATCATCCATCAAGATGTCCTTCATACCTCGGGGCAGTTCTTCCTCAGATATCAACCATCCAACAGTGAGATAGATGAAATGCTACAAATGCAGGGTGACAACGACCGCGATTTCATGACCATCATGACAGGCAGCGGCTTCATCCATGTTCCTGTCCGATGAGTCGAGTCGAAAGTAGTGATGTGTAGTTCTGAAACATTGATTGGCTCATGTTGTAATTATACTTTAATGAATTCGTATGTCTCTTTGGTTTGGACAGTCGTTCAACTTAGATGTAATCGATGCTATTTATTAGTAGGACCATGAATCGTGCTATTAATGTCTTGCTTTTCTCTTCCGATCCTTTTGTTGCATACTTACATATTGCTTATGTATTGTCTGTTGTTTGGCTTGTGCATAGAGATGCCGTCGTATGTCGTGTACAAGGGTAAGGTTCCCGGAGTCTACGACGACTGGGAGGAGTGTCGGAGACAGGATCATCATTTCAGCGGTAATAGTTACAAAGGGTACACCACTAGGGCGGAGGCCGAATCTAGATACGCCCGCTATCTAGCGGGAGAGAGGAGGGAGCGTTGGAGGAACCGGATGAAGACCAGTTTGATCGCGATGATGCTGATCGTGATGACCACAACTCTCTTCTATGTGATGGTAGTTTAGATGATCGATATCGACTTGTAATGTGAAGACAAATTCGATACTCGCGGTCTTGAGACTTGTAATGTTTTATCTTTGTTCGGTCTTTTGAATTCGGAGACTAATATGATGAATTGTATTCGGAGACTGATCTTCTATTGTATTCGATGAATCTGATGTTGCTGTGTGCTGCTGTCTATATTCTGTCTAATAATATATTTTATATTATGTCTAATAATATATTTTGTAACCTGCGCAAAAATTAGAAAAGGAAAAAAACCCAAATATTCATACTAATGGCGCATCACCACCAGGTGCGCCATTAGTATGCCAAAGGATACTAATGGCGCATCAACAGAGAATGTGCCATTAGTATGACAAAGCCATGCTTACGTATGGCCCCCCGGGAGGCACACTAATGGCGCATGCTGTTACATACTAATGGCGCACTAGTTGGTGCGCCATTAGTAAGATATACTAGTGGCGTGCTAGTAATGGCGCACTGGTAATGCGCCATTAGTAGGCAAAACTAGTGCGCTATTAGTAGGCCTTTTCCTAGTAGTGTGAAAGCAATAAGAGACAATGGATATCATTTCATCCCCAAAGGTGGGACGTTCCCTACCGAAAACCATCATGGTTGTTGTGAGAAGCTCCGGTTTGTGAGAAGCATATACCAAACCTGCCCCAAATGGGACAAAATTTGTACCACGACATGTTGATGCCGCTCGATGATAGCATGCCAAGTTTCATGAATTTCACATGAGTTTTGGATTTACTCTAATTTAAAAACCAGGCATTTCAATGTTTTGCCGGCAATCAACGGTGCCCTGGTGTTTGAAATTCATTCCCATTTATTGCATGGGACCTAAGCATGCACCCAAGGACACGGATTTGATTTTTCAACCAATTTATATGCACTGGAGCATGTGCATGTAGTTCAAATTTGAATTATGCACATAAATGTATTGAAAACTCAGTTAATGCATAAAGATGTCCAAACGAACCCCGAAAAATTCCAAAATTGAACACAACACTCTTCTTGTTCTATGTTTACACTCGAAATTTTTTGAAAGCAATAAGAGGTAACGGATATCATTTTGTCCCCAAAGGTGGCATGTTCCCTACCGAAACCATCACGCTTGTTGTGAGAAGCTCTGGTTTGTGAGAAGCTTATACCCAAACCTGCCCCAAATGGGACAAAAATTTTACCATGGCATATTGATGCGACTACATGATAGCATGCCAAGTTTCATGAATTTCAGACGAGTTTTGGATTTACTAGAATTTAAAAACAAGGTATCTCAATGTTTGCGGCTGAGTGACGGTGGTAGGGTGTTTGAAATTCATTTCCATTTCTTGCATGGGACCTAAGCATGCAACCAAGGACACATATTTGAATTTTTTTCAATAAGTTTATATGCACTGGAGCATGTGCATGTTGTTCAAATTTGAATTATGCGCATAAAATGCCTTGAAAACCCAGTTAATGTATAAAAATGTACAAACGAACCCTGAATGATTCCAATTTTTTGACGACACACCTATAGTTGCATGTTCACTGCAGATAAAAGTTCTAACAATTCAAACGCCATCCTTTGTAGGGGTGACCCCATTATGCAATTCAAATTATCAAGATGATAAATCAAGTAGATCGCACACAGTTTATTATCACCGTCGGTGTACAGTACTATAAATCAAGTAGATCACACATAGTTAGTCTCCTTTGTGTTCCCAAATTATGCAATGACGTGGATGACCACTATAACCAGGGAAATTCGAACCATAATTTTTTACGTTCAAACTCAACACACATGGGTTAAGCTATCTGAATCGTTTCTGATGTTCACATATCGTACATAGTTCTGAATAAGGGACCGTGTCTGATGACACTTTGCGTGCCAGTTTTTTGGCTGAAGCGATTCCAAATTTTTGGCTTCCGCGGAAATATCTACCTCCCCGCCCCCTCCTCCTTACCAAAAGCCACATTTCCCCCCTTTCCTCCTTCCTTTCCAAGTTGAAACCTTCACTCCTTGGTTGCAGCACCGCCGCCTCCTCGCCGGCGACCCTCCTTCACGCTCCTCGGCCTCGCCTATCCAGGCAGGTAATCCACACCCGACCCCATCCTCCTCCTCCTTCCACATCCCACATGCCCCTACCATCGGCACGAGCGCGACACCTTCCACCCAAATCACCGACCCCTCAACCAAATAAGTGTCGGCCTAAGCCATGGTGCACGCAGTATAGCCAGGACCTCAAGGAGCATTTGCCAGCGGAGAAGCAAATTGCGGCCGCATGCGTGGATGAGGTTGCGATGGGTGACATCCGTGCTGACCCCCGGATCTTGAAGGAGCACCTTGCCATTTGCTAGCTACGCCAGTTAAGCATGGTCGGTTTACCTGTTGCATGTGCTGCTCCTGTCGTTCCTTCACAAATTCTAGTGGATTGTGCTATCTAATTTTACCATGCAATTTGTTGCTCTAGTGTATATGTTCTATATGTCGTGCAGTGTGGTGCTCACTTATTAACTGTTTTGTTAATTAGTTGTCATTTTCAGTTAACTATTTGGTTCAATTCTGCAAATGTGATGTTCAATTCTTCAGGCTACAATTTTGTATTGTCTTCCATGTGAGAAATAAATCGAATTTATCTTTACAAAATTGTGGGTGCATTATGTTATTGTATACCATGTGAGGAATAAAATGAATTTGGTTGTAGTAAATACATGAGAAACAAATACAATTGTTACAATTGGCTGTAGTTAACTGTTTGGTTAGCTGTCTGATCTTCTATTAGGAGTATGTTATATTGTGCAATGTGGTGCTCAGTTAATGTTTGGTTCATCTGTTGTGGTGTTTATTAACTCCTTGGTTCAATTCTGCAATGTGATGTCCAATTGTCGTGGGTAGAATTTTGTATTGTTGTGCATGTGAGGAATAAATTGAATTTGGTTGTACTTAATACATGAGAAACATATACAAGTGCTATATTTCCTAGTTCTTAATCATGCTTGGTTTGGATAAATGGGTTTTCCATGTGGCTTTAGTTAATCTGATGAATCTGCAATGTGATTATTTTTCATCAACATATTTTACTGATGGCATGCGAACCCTTACTAAACCTGATGACTAACTACCTTATATGTGTTGCAGGGAAACAACGGGAAGCACTGAGTTTTATAATCGAGGTTAGCACGTGCAAGGTTTATAATCGAAGGTGCTTATTGTGCAATTGCAGGAACCATTCTATTACTTAGGTTTTTAACAATTTGGTCTTGCACATGTAGGTCCTGCTGTCAGAGGTTTTGACCCACTGTTCGACCCTTTTTGCATATGGGGAAATGAGTTGTCCATGAATATCAGTCAAGTCAAGAAACTCAGAAAGATTGTTAGGATAAAGAAATTAGCGACAAAAAACAACAAGATCTTTGTCTCCACAATGAAGAAGACATCAGTCCACTACAGGATGGTACTAACTATTATACCTTGCCTTTTTTATTCCTTTGCCCCCATTTCCTTGTTTTCAGGCCTTTCCAAAGCAGTTCACTGATGATGACCTCTCAAACCACCTGTATGGTCAGGAGGCGAGGAAGGTATTCATACAACACCCATGGTTCAATATTGAAGTGTTCCTGAAGAGGACGAAGGATGGACGGTCAATCATCCATAGGCACTGACCTAAAGTTACAAAGACCTTCAACATCAATGAAGGCTCAATATTCGCCTTCTGCTTCAGCAGTTTTCTAGATGAGATACATCTGTCTATGCACCGCCTATGATGCTAATTTCGAAAGGTTATAGATGTTGCATGTGAAACTTGGTCCTGGTGTAGTTGTTTAATGGGGTAGCTAAGTGCTGAAACTATATGATGTTGTACTCTGATGTATTTAAATTATGAAAATGAAATATATTGTGTGATTAATATGAACTGTCAATTAGATTAATAAATGGATTATGAATAACCGGATAATTAGCCTGCTAATTGGGTTTTGCTATTGCAAACAGTTGTTCAAAAAATACCATGCGCGATGACCTCGGGCAACACACACAGTTTCTAGGAATAAACCGTGTTGGATCAATGAACAATCACACACGACTTTCTCTTGAAAACTGTTTGTGTTAGGCCACATTATGCAAACGTTTACCACATGACAACTGTGTGTGATGGACAGCCTTTGCCACACAGTTTCTTCCACGGACCATGTGTGATATATTCAATAACGCAAGCGATTTAACGGGAAAAATTGTGTGTGATGTACATGTGAACGGAAACGTTTTCCTCGGAGCGACTGTGTGGGATGTACATCTGAACAGAAACGTTTAGCGGGGACTGACTGTGTGGGATGTACTTGCGACCGGAAACAATTTCGCCGTATAATTGTATTTTTTAGCTCTAATGTACATATTTCCGTATTTGAGCGCTCGCCGGTCGCACACGACCTCATTTTGCCGAACGTGTGTGCCAGGAGAGCATATCCCCGATGGTTTCTGGGTCATGTGGGAAGGACCCCCATATCACCCACACTCACTTTGCGACGGTTCCAAATGCCATCGCGGAAAGGGGTTAAAAATGTTTGTTTAGGAGCTCATTGTACTAGTGATTGTTTTGCTCGTTTTGATCAACTATCGATTTTTATCGGTAGTATAAGCCATGGAAAAGTTATATTATAGTAGCTACAATGCAAAAACAAAATATGAATTAGTTTTCAATAGTACTTAGAGTAGTTATTTGCTTTATTATACTAACAAATCTTACTGAGCTTTCTGTTGAGTTCTGTGTGGATGAAGTGATCAAAGATCGAGGAGGTCTCCATATGAGGAGAAGGAGGAGAGGCAAGAGCTCAAGCTTGGGGATGCCCAAGGCACCCCAAGTAAATATTCAAGGAGACTCAAGCGTCTAAGCTTGGGATGCCCCGGAAGGCATCCCATCTTTCTTCAACAAGTATCGACATGTTTTTGTTTTCGTTTCATTCATGTGATATGTGTAAATCTTGGAGCGTCTTCTGTGTTTATTTTTCATTTTTCTTTTATGCACCATGCTATTATGAGATAGTCCATGGTTGATTTATAGAATGCTCATTGCACTTCACTTATATCTTTTGAGTATGGCTTTGTAGAATGCTTCATGTGCTTCACTTATATCATTTGAAGTTTGGATTGCCTATTTCTCTACACATAGAAAACCGTTATTTATAGAATGCTCTCTTGCTTCACTTATATTTATTAGAGCATGATCTTTTGTAGAAAGAATTAAACTCTCATGTTTCACTTGTATCTATTTAGAGAGTCAACAGGAATTGGTCAATTGCATGGTTAGTCATAAAATCCTACATAAAACTTATGGATCACTGAATATGACATGTTTGATTCCTTGCAATAGTTTTGCGATATAGAGATGGAATATGTGGGAGGTACTAGTAAATGGTTGTGTTCAGTAAGAATATTGGTGTTAAGGTTTGTGATTCCCAAAGCATGCACATATAGTCTCTCGTTATGCTACGATATTGGAGCATGATTTATTATTGATTGTCTTCCTTATGAGTGGCGGTCGGGGACGAGCGATGGTCTTTTCCTACCAATCTATCCCCCTAGGGGCATGTGTATTAGTACTTTGCTTCGAGGGATAATAAACTTTTGCAATAAGTATATGAGTTCTTTATGACTAATGTGAGTCCGTGGATTATACGCACTCTTACCTTTCCGCAATTTGCTATCCTCTACGGTACCGTGCATTGCCCTTTCTCACATCGAGACGTGGTGCAAACTTCGCAGGTGCATCCAAACCTCGTGATATGATACGCCCTATGGTCATTATATCTTCGTTAAAACAGCCACCATACCTACCTATTATGGCTTTTCTATGGCCATTCTGAGATATATTGCCATGCAACTTCCACCGCTTCTTTTTGATGACTTGAGCATTCATTGTCATATTGCTTTGCATGATCATATAGCTGACATAGCAGTTGTGGCTCAGCCACCATTCATCATTTTTCATACATGTTATGCTAGATCATTGCACATCCTGGTACATGCCAGAGGCATTCATATAGAGTCATACTTTGTCATAGGTATCGAATTGTAATTTTTATTTCTTTTGAGTTATAAGTAAATAGAAGTGTGATGATCATCATTATTCATTTTTAGAGTAGTGCCCCAGTGAGGAAAGGATGATGGAGACTATCATTCCCCCACAAGTCGGGATGAGACTCTGGACAATGAGAGAGAAAAAAAGAAAAAGAAAAAATAAACAAAGAGAGAAGGGGCATTGTTAGTATCATTTACCACATTTGTGCTTCAAAGTAGCACCATGTTTTTCATATGGAGAGTCTCCTATGTTGTCACTTTCATATACTGGTGGGAATTATTCATTATAGGATTAGATGCACACCCACTTAGTTTCATATTGAGCTTTCACACACTTATAGCTCTTAGTGAATTTGTTGCATGACAATCCCTACTCCTCGCATTGATAACAATTGATGAGCATCTCCATAGCCCATTGGTTAGCCATGCCGATGTGAGACTTTCTTACTTTTTGTCTTCTCTATATTTACCCCTATCATCATACTCTATTCCACCCGTAGTGCTATATCCATGGCTTGCACTCATGTATTGCGTGAGGGTTGAAAAAGCTGAAGCGCGTTAAAAAGTATGAACCAATTTCTCGGCTTGTCATCGGGGTTGTGCATGATAAATACTTTCTGTTAAGAAGACAGAGCATGACAAAACTATATGATTTTGTAGGGATAACTTTCTTTAGCGTTGATATTTTGAAAGACATGATTATTTGTTGGGATGCGTGAGTATTGACATCTTTATGTCAAATTGTAGACTATTGCTTTGAATCACTTATGTCTTAATATGCATGCCATGATTAGATATGATCAAGTTTATGCTAGGCAGCATTCCACATCAAAAATTATCTTTTTTATCGTTTACCTACTTGAGGACGAGCAGGAATTAAGCTTGGGGATGCTGATACGTCTCCGTCCTATCTATAATTTTTTATTGTTTCATGCCAATATTATACAACTTTCACATATTTTGGTAACTTTTTATATGATTTATTGGACTAACCTATTGATCCAGTGCCCAGTGATAGTTCCTGTTTTTTGCATGTTTTTTGTATCGCAGAAAATCCATATCAAACAAAGTCCAAATGCAATAGAATTTTATGGAGAATTATTTTGGAATATATGTGATTTTTGGGACTTGGAATCAAGGCAAACGGAGGCCCACAGAGCCCACAAGACACCAGGGCATGCCCCAGGCCCCTGGCGCGTGGTGGTGGGTTGTGCCCTCCTCGAACGTCGGTTGGAGCTCTACTTCGGGCGCAAGGAAGCATATATCCAAAAAAATCCTTTTAAAATCTCAGCACAATCGGAGTTATGGATCTCCCAGAATATAAGAAACAGTTTTCTGCCAGATCAGGGGGACGAGAAACAGAAGAGAACAGAGAGGGAGATCCAATCTCAAAGGGGCTCCCGCCCCTCTGCCGCCATGGAGGCCATGGACCAGAGGTGGAACTCTCCCCCCATCTAGGGGTTAGACTAAGGAAGAAGAAGGAGGGGGCTCTCTCCCCCTCTCTCTCCCGGTGGCGCCGGAGTGCCGCCGGGGCTAATATCGTGACGACGATCTACATCAACAATCTTGCTACCATCAACACCAACCTCCTCTATGAAGTGGTATAACACCCATTCTCCCCGCTGTAATATCTACTTAAAAATGGTGCTCAACTCCATATATTATTTCCCAATTATCTATGGTTATCCTATGATGTTTGAGTAGGTCCGTTTTGTCCTGTGGGTTAATTGTGATCTTGGTTGGTATGATTGTACATTTTATTTATGGTGCTGTCCTACGGTGCCCTCTGTCTCGCGCAAATGTGAGGGGCCCCCGTTGTAGGGTGTTGCAATACCTTCATGATTTCCTTATGGTGGGTTGCGAGAATGATAGAAGCTTAAACCCGAGTAGGTGGGCTGTTGCATATGGGATAAAGAGGACTTAATACTTAATGATATGGTTGGGTTTCACGACCTTAATGATCTTTAGTAGTTGCGGATGCTTGCTAGGGGTCCAATCATAAGTGCATATGATGCAAGTAGAGAAAGTATGTTAGCTCATGCCTCTCCCTCATATAGTATTGCAAGAATGATTACGGTACTTGTTATCGATTGCCTAGGGAAAAATAACTTTCTGGTTGACAAAAGCTATCCACTTTTATTACCTTGCAGTTTATTTGTAGTATTATTCTCGCAAAGTACTCATAGTTTTATTCTTTCCAAATAGTTTCATACTCATTTCCGATAATGCAAACGTTAAAGTGTGCATAGAGTTTTGTCGGTGGTCGATAGAACTTGGGGGAATATTTGTTCTACCTTTAGCTCCTCGTTGGGTTCGACACTCTTATTTATCGAAGAAGGCTACAAGTGATCCCCTATACTTGTGGGTTATCATCTACCTATCCGTTAATATAGATATGTATCACACAAACTCCTTCTCCCTATATCTAAGTGTAATGCCCTCGATGCGGCTATATCTCCTACGTGTCGAAGCAGGACTTAGTGGCATAACCGCATTGAAAGCAATGTTGCAAGTGAGGTAACCTTTGCAAACAACCCATGTAATATAAACAAAGGGGAAAGGATACATAGTTGGCTTACACTCACCACGTCACACAAATACATAAATAAGTCATTACATTCATCCAATACACTGAAGGTCCGACTACGGTACCCAAAATAAAGATAAACCCCAAATGCGACAAAGTCCCCGATCGCCCCAACTGGGCACCACTACTGATCATCTGGGAAAGATACATAGTAACGACGAGAGTCTTCATCGAACTCCCACTTGAGCTCAAGCGCATCATCTGGAGCGGTATCATCGGTCTCTGCATCTGGTTTAGGAAGGAATCTGTGAATCACGGGGACTCGGCAATCTCACACCCTCGTGATCAAGACTATTTAAGCTTATAGGTAAGGCAAGGTATGATGAGGAGCTGCAGCAAGCGACTAGCATATATGGTGGCTAACCTATTCGCAAAAGAGAGTGAGAAGAGAAGGCAAAAGCACGATCGAACAACTATGATCAAGAAGTGATCCTAGAACAACCTACGTCAAGCATTACTCCAACACTGTGTTCACTTCCCGGACTCCGTCGAGAAGAGATCATCACGGTTACACACGTGGTTGGTGCATTTTAATTAAGTTAAGTTTCAAGTTATCTACAACCGGACATTAACAAATTCCCATCTGTCCATAACCGCGGGCACGGCTTTCGGAAGTTCAAATCCCTGCAGGGGAGTCCCAACTTAGCCCATCACAAGCTCTCACGGTCAATGAAGGATATTCCTTCTCCCAAGACAATCCGATCAGACTCGGCATCCCGGTTACAAGACATCCTCGACAATGGTAAAACAAGTCCAGCAACACCGCCCGAATGTGCCGACAAATCCCGATAGGAGCTGCACATATCCGTTCTTAGGGCACACTCAGATAGGTCAAGCTACAAGTAAAACCAACCTCGAGTTTCCCCGAGGTGGCCCCGCAGGCTGCCCAGTTCGGACCAACACTCAGAGGAGCACTGGCCCAGGGTGTTTAAATAAAGCTCACCCTTGGGCTCCAGAAACCCAAGGGAAAAAGAGGCTAGGTGGCAAATGGTAAAACCAAGGTTGGGCATTGCTGGAGGAGTTTTATTGAAGGTGAACTATTAAGGGGTTCCCATTATAACCCAACCGTGTAAGGAACGCAAAATCCAGGAACATAACACTGATATGATGGTAACTAGGGCAGCAAGAGTGGAACAAAACACTAGGCATAAGGCCGAGCCTTCCACCCTTTACCAAGTATATAGGTGCATTAAGATAAACAAGATAATATAGTGATATCCCAACAATAAACATGTTCCAACAAGGAATGATCTCCAATCTTCACCTGCAACTAGCAATGCTATAAGAGGGGCTGAGCGAAGCGGTAACATAGCCAAACAACGGTTTGCTAGGACATGATGGATTAGAGGTTTGACTTGGCAATTCGGGAGGCATGATAAGCAAGTGGTAGGTATTGTAGCATAGGCATAGCAAAAGAGCGAGCATCTAGCAAGCAAAGATAGAAGTGATTTCGAGGGTATGGTCATCTTGCCTGCAAAGTACTCAGAGTTGCCTTGATCCTCGTAAGCGAACTCAACGGGCTCCTTGTTCATGAACTCATCTCCCGGCAATGCTCAAGCAACATGATGCAAACATGGTATGATATGCGGGATGCGATATGTGATGCATATGCATGATTTGCAAAGGAATGAAAGAACCTGGCCTCAACATGGAAATCCAAGAGTGCCACTGGAAAGGTGAGGTGGTTTTGGTTGAAATCGATATAAAGATCACCGGAATCGGATGCACGGTTTGGAAATGGCAAGCAAAACAAATATGGCACCGGTCTGCGATAATCAGGAAGTAGCCATCTAAATGCATCAAGATAAATATGCTACAGCACTCAAACATGACAACACAATACATGGCAGGGGTGCACTCATGATGCTTGACAAAAGATGAACACTGAGCTACGGCTAATTCACTCAATAACAGGTTCAAAAAAGCATGTCAATAGTGCAAATGATAAGATGTTTCAGACTTAGTGAAATTAACACAAGTCTGGAATTTATCAGCAGGAAGCAATCTTTAGAGCATGAAAACTACATGCTACATGAACTTAATATGGAAAAGAAAGGCATGACATGAAGCTACTCAAAGCACTTAACAAAAGTCCCTTAGTGACCTTGAGCCAAAAGGGATCATAAAATACAATTACAAGCATGTGAACATAGCAAAAACATAAACAGATTCAGACTTTGTGAAAAACTAGAGCATGCAAAATAGATTTGACAAGTAGGCATGTTTACAAGCTCGATGCACTCACTACAGAGCATGGAATGACAAACTAAGCATACATCCATCAAAAAGGCATGGAATAGGAGCTAGACATGGCAAGAACAACAACGTAGCATGCGCGGATCAATAGCAACATCCTCGGCAAAATCGCTAAACAAGTCAACAATCTGCCAGGATCATTTTATAGCAAAAGTAGAGCTCAATTGACTCAAGCTAGGTTGCTCCATAATTGCAAACAAAGACATGGATGGATAGAGCACCACAATGTTAACAAAACATCCTCACTGATCATCCTCAAAAGAGGCATGGATCACTAGGAAACAACATGAACATATGGCATAAAAACAAAAACAGGACAAGGACTTAGAGAAATTTTAAGTCCCTGAAATCAGCATCAGCGATTACGCTACTTTGCAAGCTTGTGCTAGTCAGCACAGATATCACAAAAATACATGGCAAGCACCCCTGTGAAGATGGCATTGCATATAACAAAACACATGTAGAGCTCAGGATCATAGCATGCACACATTAATCATGGCAAAAATGACAAAATGCCATTTGCTGAAACAGATCTGACAAATTCAATCACATAGCCCTCTTCCAATAGCATTTCGGGCATCAAGATGAACTCAAAAGAAAATGATGCAATGAGATGAAATGATGTACTCGTCGAGGCAAACATTTTGATATGCTACACGCACGAATCGGAACTACAGATGCAAAGTTACGACATGTCAAACTAAGCAAAAATCTAGGGTTACGGGATGAAAAAGTCAACCGAGGTTTGTCTCAGATCTAGATTCAGATCCGGGCGGTTACTATAGCAGATGTGCTCGCCGGAGGTTCGTCGGAGACAGGGATGACGCCGGAGCTGAGGAGAGCTCGCCGGGGTGATGCCGGAGCCAAAGAGGAAGGAGACGGCGTAGGTGACGCCTCCGGGGCGGCGCGCGGCTTGCCGGGGCGCCGGCGTCGGTCGCCGGCGTAGTGGAGCCGCGGTGGCCGGCGAGGTACGGCGGAGGGCAGTGGAGCGTCGCCGGCGGCAAGGCGCGGTGAGGAAGGGCGGCGTGGAGGCGCCTTGGCGGCGCGGGCGGCGGATGGGCCTTGGGGGCCCGATTTGGGCTCTCCAGGCTGGCGGCGGAGAAGGTGGCGGCGCACCACATGGCAGGACGTGGTTGGCGGCGGCAGTCTTGTCCGGCGCGAGCGGACGTGTCCGGCCGCGCTGAGAGGAATTTTAGGGTTTGAGACGAGGGGATCCGGGATTTTTGGAAGGGGATCTATTTATAGAGGTAGAGGGGGCTAGGAAGCTCCAAATGGGGTGCGGTTTGCGGCCACGCGATCGTGATCGAACGCTCTAGACGATGGGAGAGGTTTTGTGCCAAATTGAAAGGGTGTTGGGCTGCAACACACACGAGGCCTTCTCGGTCCCTCGGTTAACCGTTGGAGTATCAAACGAAGTCCAAATAGCATGAAACTTGACAGGCGGTCTACCGGTAGTAAACCAAGGACGCATGACAAGACTCGGTCCAATCCGAACATGTTTAACACCCACAGATGAAAAGAGGTAGAAATGACCACCGGAGGACATAGGAGCGCCGGAATGCAAAACGGGCAACGGGGAAAAATGCTCGGATGCATGAGACGAACACGTATGCAAATGCAATGCACAGGATGACATGATATGAGATGCATGACATGGACCACAACACACGGAGACAAAAACCCGACAACGGAGAAAATAAAATAACTTAGTGCCGGATATGGAAAGAGTTGGAGTACAAATAAGGTAAATTACATCTGGGGTGTTACAACACTCCATTACTACGAAAGGATCTCGTCCCGAGATCTAGGACCGGAAAAACTCTGGGTACTCAGAACGGAGGTGATCCTCGCGTTCCCAGGTGGCTTCACGGTCGGAATGATGTGACAACTTGACTTTGAGGAATTTGATTGACTTGTTGCGAGTCTTGCACTCAGTCTCTTCAAGGATAGCCACAGGGTGCTCACGATAAGAAAGGTCTTCTTGGAGATCAATGTCTTCAAAGTTGACGGTGCGGTCAGGGGTCTTGAAGCACTTGCGGAGCTGAGAGACATGGAACACGTCGTGCACGTTTGCGAAATTCGAGGGAAGCTCAAGTTGATAGGTGAGACCGCCTCTCTTGCTGACGATCTTGAAAGGAACCATGTATCTAGGGGCAAGATTCCCTTTGATACCGAAGTGACGAGTACCTTTCATTAGAGAGACGCGGAGGTAAACATGGTCTCCGATCTCTAAAGCCAAATCACGATGCTTACTATCATAATAGCTCTTCTGGCGCGATTGCGCAGCTTTGAGGTTATCATGAATGACTTTGCACATCTCTTCTGCCTCTGTGATCAAGTCATTGCCAAGAAGTTGACGTTCACCAGTTTCTGACCAGTTGAGAGGAGTACGACACTTCCTGCCATAGAGAATTTCAAATGGGGCCTTGCCCGAACTCGCTTGAAAGTTGTTGTTGTAGGAGAACTCAGCATATCTTCAAGAATCTGATTGACACACTCGACTTGGCCACTAGTTTGGGGATGAAAAGCTGTGCTGAAACGGATGTTGGTGCCCATGGCCTTATGAAAAGAATCCCAAAACTTAGAGGTGAAGATGTTGCCATGATCTGAAGAAATCAACTGCGGAATGCCATGCAGATAGACAATCTGAGAGGTATAAAGCTCTGCCAATTGAGCTACAGTGATAGAATCTTTGATAGGAAGGAAATGAGCCACTTTAGTGAGTTTGTCGATGACAACGAAGATAGCATCATTGCCACACTTGGACTATGGAAATCCAGTCATGAAGTCCATCTCAATGTGGTCAAACTTCCATTCTAGAATGACAAGAGGTTGGAGGAGACCAACTGGTCGTTGGTGTTCTGCCTTCACCCTTCTGCAGACATCACATTCATTCACGAACTGAGCAATCTCGCGATTCATTCGAGTCCACCAATACGACTGCTTGAGGTCATGGTACATCTTTGTACTCCCAGGGTGGATAGAGAGGAGTGAATTGTGAGCCTCGTTCATAATGACTTTACGAAGGTCACCTTTAGGCACCACAATGTGATCCTCGAAGAAAAGAGTATCCTTGTCATCAAGACGATAGCACTTGTACTTCGGTTGACTCTTGGCAATCCCAATCTTGACCTTCTTCACCATACCATCAAGAAGTTGAGCCTCGCGAATTTAATCTTCCAAAGTAGGAGAGACTTGAAGGTTGGCGAGGAAACCTTGAGGAACAACTTGCAGATTGAGTTTGCGGAAAGCTTCACAAAGCTCGGGTTGGTAAGGCTTGAGAATCAGACTGTTGCAGTAAGCCTTCCTGCTCAATGCGTCAGCAATTACATTGGCCTTGCCTGGAGTATATTCGATACTCGGATTATACTCCTGAATCATTTCGACCCAACGAGTCTGCCTGAGGTTGAGATTAGGCTGAGTGAAGATGTACTTGAGACTCTTGTGGTCAGTGAAGATGTCCACTTTTCTTCCCAATAAGAGATGTCTCCAAGTCAAAAGAGCATGCACAACTGCCGCCAACTCGAGGTCATGAGTGGGGTAGTTCTTTTCATTGGGCTTCAAATGGCGAGAAGTATAGGCCACAACTTTCTTCTCTTGCATCAACACTGCAGCAAGACCTTGAAGGGAAGCATCACAAAAGACCTCGAACGGTTTGGATTCATCAGGAGGAGTCAGAACTAGAGCAGTGACTAACTTCTCTTTCAGGGTGTTGAAAGCGATGTCACATTCAGGAGACCAAACGTACTTCACGTGCTTCTGGAGAAGGTTGGAAAGAGGCTTCACGATCTTTGAAAAGTTCTCAACGAACATCTACAATAGCTTGCGAGCCCAAGGAAGCTGCAGAGTTGCTTCACGTTCTAAGGTGGTTCCCAATTCACAATTGTAGACACCTTCTCAGGATTCACAGCAAAGCCCTTGGCAGAAATGATATGTCCAAGGTAGAGAACCTCATCGAGCCAAAACTCGCACTTAGAAAACTTGGCATAGAACTGATGTTCTCTGAGCTTATCCAGCACCAAACGCAAGTGCTTGGCATGATCTTCCTTGTTCTTGGAAAAGACCAAAATGTCAACAAGGTAGACCAAGACGAAGTCATTTGTGTAGGGGTTGAAGATGAAGTTCATCACGCGGGAGAATGTCGGCGAAGAGTTGACGAGGCCAAAAGACATGATAGTGTATTCATATGAACCATAGCTTGTTCTGAATGCTGTCTTGGGGATATCCTCTTCACGAATGTGAATCTGGTGATAGCCCATACGGAGATCAAGCTTGGAGAATACTTGAGCACCTTTGAGTTGTTCAAACAGCTCGTTGATGTTGGGAAGTGGGTACTTGTTCTTTATAGTCTTCTTGTTCAATGGACAGTAGTCAACACAAAGTCGGTCCATTCCATCCTTCTTCTTCACAAAAAGAACTCCACGACCCCATGGAGAAGAACTAGGTCAGATGAGACCCATTCGCTCTTGAATATCGAGTTGCTTCTTCAGCTCCTTCAACACTTCAGGTCCAAGCTTGTAAGGACGTTTGCAAACAGGTTCCATCCAGGCTCAAGATCGATGATGAATTCAACTAGCCGGTGCGGAGGCATTCCTGGAAGATCTTCTGTAAAGACGTCTTGATATTCGCAAACGACTGGAATTTGAGAGATGGCATCTAGCTCACCCTTCTCATTGAGAGAAAACATATGGATGTTATCGTCATTAGCGGCAAAGACAATTACATCCTTAGACGAATGAGCCAATTTAATCTGCCTGGCAGCACAATCAAGCTGAGCCTTCTGCTTAGAAAGCCAATCCATTCCGAGAATAAGATCAATATTCGAGTTACCAAGGACCATTGGAGAAGAAAGAAACTTATAATCGCCCAACGTGATAGTCACACCTGGAACCACCAAACTTGCACTCAAACATTTACCAGGAGAAACGATATCCATTTGTTTGCCCAAATGAGAAGAGACGAATTCATTCTTGGCAAAAAAAATGGCTTTGAAATGAAACAATGCAATGCACCAGTATCAAAAAGTACTTTTGTAGGAACATTGTTAACAGGAAGGTTACCCATGATGACATATGATGAGTCCTCTGCCTGAGTTGCATTCATCAAGTTGACCTTGGCGTGCTTGGGGTTATGCTTGACCACAGCTGTACTTGCAGATCTCACAGGAGGAGGAGGAGGAAGACGCCTCTGATTGAAGCATTTGTTGGCATAGTGACCCTTCTGTTGGCACTTGTTGCATGTGACCTCCGAGAGCGTATGGTGATACGGAGCACTTGATCTTGGAGCTTGAGACGAAGTCTTGTTCTGAAAGCCAGGGTTGGGTGGGTGGGAAGATCCACTGCCACCTTTGCTCTTCTGCTGATAAGGCTAACGGAACGGAGGAGGAGGCAGCCAATACTTTTGCTGCTTAGCCACTTGAGTTGAGGAAGAAGGAGTTGCATCTCTGACTCGCTTCTTGGAAGCATCGCACTTCAGTTGGGCAGCCTCTTGCTTCATTGCCATGTTGTAAAACTCATCGTACTTCTTCGGATCAAAGAGGACGAGAGCTAGCTGGAGTTCTTCTCTAAGACCACCCCTGAACTGGTATATCATGCTCTTCTCGTCAGGGACGTCTTGCTTAGCAAAACGGGCGAGCTTCTGAAACATGATGTTGTACAGGTAAACAGACATAGTGCCTTGCTTCAGGTTGCGGAATTCCTCACGCTTGCTCTCAACCACACTCTTAGGAATATGATGAGCTTTGAAGTCTTGACGGAATTCATCCCAGGTAATCACACAGCCTCCTCTGGAATCTTTGTACTACTGAAACCATTCTGCAGCTTGGTCTTTGAGTTGGAAGGAGGCAAACTTGACAAAGTCCTCAGGCCTGATGTTGCTGCACTCAAAATGCTTGCATATGTCCACGAGCCAATCATCAACGTCTGTTGCCTTAACACAATTGCTGAAGGTCTTTGGCTGGTTAGCGAGGAGCTGGTCGAGTGTAGCAAACTGATTCTGATTGTTGCCATGGCCCTGGTTGCGCTCTTGAATAATTTGCATGATCAGCTGTGTGTTTGCATTTGTAGCGGCCATCACAGCTTGCCATGCCTCCAGAGGTGGAGGTGGTGCTGGCGGATCAGGATTCAGAGTCGTGCGCGTTGGAGGAGCCATCTTGAAGAGGGTGACATCCATTAGCATATTGATAGGAAAATATTCAAGATGAATCGAACGAATAGAAATTGCAACATAAAGTCTTCACATCCGAACAAAATGAACGAATGCATTCCAATTGAAATGGTCACATTTCCATAAATTGAGAAGCCACTTAGAATTGAGGTAGAAGAAAAAACAACAAGGTATGGACAAGAACAAATACTTGGTGAGGATTACCCAATCCCAACCAAATATCCGTGGAAGAAGAACTAGAGCTACAAGAATTCCCACCTATGAAACTCCCGAACCTTCCCGGTTATGCAATCAGGTGTTGGGGTTACAGGGGAAGCATAATATCTCACCCAAAGCTAGCAAATCCTACATCCAGCTGTATCCATCCTTCAACACATAACCAAGAAACCTTCGGAAATCATTTACCTCAACCTTCGAAAAGCATCTGTTATACGAGTTATTGCAATACTCACGAACTCCCGCCCCAGTACTGGGTGGCGTCGAGGTTATCTCACCAACAACTGCATAAAAGAGATTTTCGATGTCGGCGAAACTCAAGTATTCCAGAATCTCAACGATAAAATTGTGACGACAACACCTCGGAGATCAACTCCCAGGGACACTGCCACAACCCCTAAATGTCAGGAGGCACCAAGAACAATGTTCTCGTCACAAAACCATTAGAATGATTCCAAGATACCCGCGTGATCCTAATTTTTTTAGTGAAATCTGAGAAGAGAAGATTCAAAACTCTACGTCAGGATGCCTCACCAAAGCGATGAAGGGAGTGGGGAGTAAACTCTCCGATATATAATTCCTAAATGACTCAAGACATTTTTCTAGACTCAACAATGCCAATGATTCGATCAAGCAGGGGGCTCCTAAGGTCGGGGAAGGCTCTGATTACCAACTTGTAACGCCCTTGATGCGGCTATACCTCCTACGTGTCGAAGCACGACTTAGAGGCATAACCGCATTGAAAGCAATGTCACAAGTGTGGTAATCTTTGCAAACAACCCATGTAATATAAATAAAGGGGAAATGATACATAGTTGGCTTACACTCGCCACGTCACACAAATACATAAATAAGTCATTACATTCATCCAATACACTCAGGGTCCGACTACGGTACCCAAAATAAAGATAAACCCCAAATGCGACAAAGTTCCCGATCGCCCCAACTGGGCACCACTACTGATCATCTGGGAAAGACACATAGTAACGATGAGAGTCTTCATCGAACTCCCACTTGAGCTCAAGCGCATCATCTGGAGCGGTATCATCGGTCCCTGCATCTGGTTTAGGAAGGAATCTGTGAGTCACGGGGACTCAGCAATCGCACACCCTCGTGATCAAGACTATTTAAGCTTATAGGTAAGGCAAGGTATGATGAGGAGCTGCAGTAAGCGACTAGCATATATGGTGGCTAACCTATTCGCAAAAGAGAGCGAGAAGAGAAGGCAAAAGCATGGTCGAACAACTATGATCAAGAAGTGATCCTAGAACAACCTACGTCAAGCATTACTCCAACACCATGTTCACTTCCCGGACTCCGCCGAGAAGAGACCATCACAGTTACACACATGGTTGGTGCATTTTAATTAAGTTAAGTTTCAAGTTATCTACAACCGGACATTAACAAATTCCCATCTGCCCATAACCGCGGGTACGGCTTTCGAAAGTTCAAATCCCTGCAGGGGAGTCCCAACTTAGCCCATCACAAGATCTCATGGTCAACGAAGGATATTCCTTCTCCCAAGACAATCCGATCAGACTCAATGGTAAAATAAGTCTAGTAACACCGCAAAATGTGCCGACAAATCCCGATAGGAGCTGCACATATCTCGTTCTCGGGGCACACTGAGATAGGTCAAGCTACGAGTAAAACCAACCCTCGAGTTTCCCCGAGGTGGCCCCGCAGGCTGCCCAGTTCAGACCAACACTCAGAGGAGCACTGGCCCAGGGGGTTTAAATAAAGCTCACCCTTGGGCTCCGGAAACCCATGGGAAAAAGAGGCTAGGTGGCAAATGGTAAAACCAAGGTTGGGCATTGCTGGAGGAGTTCTATTCAAGGCGAACTGTTAAGCGGTTCCCATTATAACCCAACTGTGTAAGGAACGCAAAATCCGGGAACATAACACCGATATGACGGAAACTAGGGCGACAAGAGTGGAACAAAACACTAGGCATAAGGCCGAGCCTTCCACCCTTTACCAAGTATATAAGAGCATTAAAATAAACAAGATAATGTAGTGATATCCCAACAATAAACATGTTCCAATAAGGAACGATCTCCAATCTTCACCTGCAACTAGCAATGCTATAAGAGGGGCTAAGCGAAGCGGTAACATAGCCAAACAACGATTTTCTAGGACATGATGGGTTAGAGGTTTGACATGGCAATTTGGGAGGCATGATAAGCAAGTGGTAGGTATCATAGCATAGGCATAGCAAAAGAGCGAGCATCTAGCAAGCAAAGATCGAAGTGATTTCGAGGGTATGGTCATCTTGCCTGCAAAGTACTCAGAGTTGCCTTGATCCTCGTAAGAGAACTCAATGGGCTCCTCGTTCAGGAACTCGTCTCCCGGCTCTACCCAAGCAAGAACAACAAGCAAAAGGAACACAATCAACCACGTGCAATGCTCAAGCAACACGATGCAAACATGGTATGATATGCGGGATGCGATATGTGATGCATATGCATGATTTGCAAAGGAATGAAAGAACCTGGCCTCAACATGGAAATCCAAGAGTGCCACTGGAAAGGTGAGGTGATTTCGGTTGAAATTGATATAAAGAACACCAGAATCGGATGCACTGTTTGGAAATGGCAAGCAAATAAAATGTGGCGCCAGTCTGCGATAATCAGCAAGTAGCCATCTAAATGCATCAAGATAAATATGCTACAACACTCAAACATGACAACAAAATAAATGGCAGGGGGTCCACTCATGATTCTTGAAAAAAGATGAACACTGAGTTACGGCTAATTCACTCAATAGCGGGTTCAAACAAGCATGACAAAAGTGCAAATGATAACAGGTTTCAGACTTAGTGAAATTAACACAAGTTATCAGCAGGAAGCAATCTTTAGAGCATGAAAACTACATGCTACATGAACTTAACATGGCAAAGCAAGGCATGGAATGAAGCTACTCAAAGCACTTCACAAAATTTCCTTAGTGACCTTGATCCAAAAGGGATAAGAAAATACAATTACAAGCATGTGAACATAGCAAAAATATAAACAGATTCAGACTTTGTGAAAAACTGGAGCATGCAAAACAGATTTGACAAGTAGGCATATTTACGAGCTCGATGCACTCACTATAGAGCATGGCATGACAAACTAAGCATACGTCCATCAAGAAGGCATGGCATAGGAGCTAGACATGGCAAGAACAACAACATAGCATGCACGGATCAATAGCAACATCCTCGGCAAAATCGCTAAACATGTCAACAATCTGCCAGGATCATTTTATAGCAAAAGTAGAGCTCGATTGACTCAAGCTAGGGTGCTCCATAATTGCAAACAAAGACATGGATCAATAGAACACCACAATGTTAACAAAACATCCTTACTGATCATCCTTAAAAGAGGCACTGATCACTAGGAAACAACATGAACATGGCATAAAACCAAAAACAGGACAAGGACTTAGAGAAATTTTAAGTCCCTGAAATCAGCATCAGCGATTATGCTACTTTGCAAGCTTGTGCTAGTCACCATGGATATCACAAAAATACATGGCAGGCACCCCTGTAAAGATGGAATGGCATATAACAAAACACATGTAGAGCTCAGGATCATAGCATGCACACATTAATCATGGCAAAAATGACAAAAGGACATTTGCTGAAACAGATCTGACAAATTCATCACATAGCCCTCTTCCAACAGCATTTCGGGCATTAAGATGAGCTCAAAAGAAAATGATGCAATGAGATGAAATGATGTACTCGTCGAGACGAACATTTTGATATCCTACACGCACGAATCGGAGCTACAGATGCAAAGTTATGGCATGTCAAAGTATGCAAAAGTAGAGGGTTACGGGATGAAAAAGTCAACCGAGGTTTGTCTCAGATCTAGATCCAGATCCGGGCGGTTACTGTAGCAGATGTGCTCGCCGGAGGTTCGCCGGATACGGGGATGACGCCGAAGATGAGGAGAGCTCGCCGGGGTGCTGCCGGAGCCGAAGAGGAAGGAGACGGCGTCGGTCGCCGGCATAGTGGAGCCGCGACGGTCGGCGAGGTACGGTGGAGGGCGGCGGAGCGTCGCCGGCGGCAAGGCACGGCGAGGAAGGGCGGCGGGAAGGCTCCCTGGCGGCGCGGGCGGCGGATGGGCCTCGGGGGCCCGATTTGGGCTCGCCGGGCCGGCGGCGGAGAAGGTGGCGACGCGCCACGTGGAGGGATGTGGTTGGCGGCGGCGGTCTCGTCCGGCGTGGGCGGACGTGTCCGGCCGCGCGGAGAGGAATTTTAGGGTTTGAGACGAGGGGATCCGGGATTTTTGGAAGGGGATCTATTTATAGAGGTAGAGGGGGCTAGGTAGCTCCAAATGGGGTGCGGTTTGTGGCCACGCAATCGTGATCGAACGCTCTAGACAATGGGAGAGGTTTTTGTGGGTTTTGGGCCAAATTGAAAGGGTGTTGGGCTGCAACATACACGAGGCCTTCTTGGTCCCTTGGTTAACCGTTGGAGTATCAAACAAAGTCCAAATGGCACGAAACCTGACAGGTGGTCTACCGGTAGTAAACCAAGGCCGCATGACAAGACTCGGTCCAATCCGAACACGTTTAACACCCGCACATGAAAAGAGGTAGAAATGACCACCGGAGGACATAGGAGCACCGGAATGCAAAACGGACAACAGGGAAAATGCTCGGATGCATGAGACGAACACGTATGCAAATGCAATGCACATGATGACATGATATGAGATGCATGACAAGGACCACAACACACGGAGACAAAAACCCGACAACAGAGAAAATAAAATAACTTAGTGCTGGGTACGACAAGAGTTGGAGTACAAATAAGGTAAATGACATCCGGGGTGTTACACTAAGTGTCAGTGCCCCCCCCCCCCACACACACTTCCTGACACCAAAGGTGTGGGGCAACACCTGGATCTTGATACTAATCTATCTACTGGCTTCTCTCTCTAAAACACACACACACACACACACACTACCCGAAGCAGTAGGGTGGCACCTCGATCCTGATAGTAATCTATCTACTGGCTTCTCTCTCAAACACACACACACTCGCTAGTTGCATCTTTGCCTACCACGTGCAGACTCTTGATACGTCT